>NC_000075.6:14446385-14743885 GCF_000001635.26 Mus musculus | reverse complement strand
TGGTCCATACAGTATACTTTAAGCTATACTGCCTCTAATCATTGTCCTCCAGTGAAAGACAGTGGGATGGTGACAATCATTGGTACCGGTCTCCTGGTCTCCACAGTCATGTGATTGCCCTCCTAGAGTTTGACTGGGTTTGGGTAGCCTACCACTAAAAATGAACATGCAGACATGATGGCTGACTTTCTAAGACTAGGTTATAGAGCCTGGCTTTTTGTCTCCTCCTTTCTTCTTTCTTCCTGATTTTACTGCCTATCCGCTGTTGTTTCTTTAGTGAATGAGAACACCTGAGAAGAAACTATATCTACAAATGCTGATTAAACTACAGCATCTCTGAAGTGGAGATTCCCCCATCTTTCACTGACCCGCTTCCTGAATGCTCCCACCAATGTGTTTTAAAAGTGCTGTAATTTGTAACTTTCTTTGTCCTGTTACTGTAAAAACTCCATGGACCTGTTTGCATATTGGAACCCAGAACCTGGGGTAACCTAGCCCCACGTTCTCAGGCCATGGTCACTCATAGTTTGGTTCCAGAATAAAACTAGCTTTTATTCCCTTGGGGTTGAGAGGTGTGTTTTTGCACCAACGTTGTGCTACCATTTCATTCCTCCCTTCCTTCCTCTTTGCCCCCCCCTCCTTGCTTCCCTCTGTACTCCCATTTCCCCCTCCTCTCTTCCTTCCCCTCTCCTTTCTTTTTTTCTCTCACTGGGACATTATAAGACACCTATATATGAGTGAACTTTCTTAGAAAATAATAACCCTCGTTTTTCAAACTCTGGGCTTTAATCTAGATAGTTTTACGGAGCACTCTGTGTATGAGGGAGTTTGTCGCATTTATGCCTTGAACTACAGATCACTTGACTTTACTGCCCCAGCTTTCAAACATTCTGAGAAATAGGAGGAAGTAATTTTTTTCCTGCTCTTGCTTTTAATCCCCACGTTGCACATCTTTTCTCTTTGTTGTTTAGACACCTGGCAATGCTCTCCTGTTCCTGGAAGGAAATGGTTGAGGCTGCTCTTATCCACAATGAACTGGCTGGTACACCAGCAGCTTTGCTGGGTGCTATTCCAGATTCCACATCTCTTGGGTCAGTGCTACCTGACACTATCCCTGAGGGGACATTAACAAACATCTACTCACCCCAGATTCGGAAGCAACATCAGACCTTGGTGAACCAATGAGTTTTATTGGGGTTACTTACAGAAATATGGGTGAGGGGTTACTTACAGGAGTGGAAGTGACTCAAAAACATCTGCATTACCAACGCCCACTGCAGCATGGGTGGGCTTGCTGATGGGGTCTTTGATGAAGCTGAGCACAATGCACAGCTTGAGGCAGCTCAACAATTCCAGACCTTCAGTTGATCTGTGCCTCTTCCAGGCTGCTTGACTAGTCTCTTTCTTCCAGATGACTCAGCCAGTCTGAGCCCTTCTACGGAGCTCATCTCTGAGCGTGTCTCAGCTCTCCTTTAGAGCTTCTATGTGGTTGAGAATGGAGAGGTCTAGTGCATCTGTCAGTTTTAGGGACTTGGTGAATCTTTTGAGTTGTATTTCCTCAACCTAAGAGTTTGCCTGCTGGATGGAACATGTCCCTCCCCTGGTGCTTTGTACCCTTTCTGCTACCCTGTGTTAGTTAGCCAAAAGCTGTTGACTGGGAATTTGGAGCATCCCTCCAGAAATACAAGGCTTCATCTCATAGAAAACTGCTCCAGAGTGACCAGCTCCTCTAGGAAGGTCACAGCAGACCTCTTGACATAGTACCCACAGGCCTCTGGTACAATACTAACTTTACTGACAGACAAGCATGTGGTGACTTGTCCGTATTGACACAAGTGCTTTGTCTCCAGTAAAGTCACCCTCGAAGTTCTCCCTCATCCCTCTGGCTATGCCTCTCTTAAGAGTTTACAAGACTGTATATCCGTTGCCTGAGTTACAAATAAACACCATGTTTGATTTAAATCTAGCTATTTAAGCACTTTTAAAAAGAAACCCAGAAGCACATTTTCCTGCACAAACCAGTACAAAGTTAAACTGTATTTCTTATATATTTGATTTGAGATTTTTTTTTAAACTTTGCAAACCACATCTAGGAGATGTGGCACTTGTGCATTTTATGTGTGGTGTTAGTTTCTCTTGATTCTGTTGGTTAAGAGGGCAGAAAAGATATCTGGTATTCTTGGTCACTTGGTTACCCTAAATATATGATTGCCAGTGGCTCAGATGACAAGTGACAAGACAGAATTCTTCAACACATTATTAAGTTCCTTATACCTAAGGCAAAATCTTGAATACATTATTGAATTCTAATTTCCTAATGGCTAACAGATTGACAGCTGCACATTTGGCATGCTTTGGGGTTGGTTTTTTTTTTTTAATTTTATTTTTCATTGCAGATTTATTTGGCAATGTACAGTACATTTTGTAAACTTGCATCAAGTTTATGAATAAAGAACCATTTAAAACTAAAATAAAAAAAATAAATATTTTTATATGTGGGTCTGTGTGTGCACCGGGAGCACACAGGAGTCAAGGATGCTAGAAGAAGGTGCCAGGTCCTCTGAAGCTGGAGTTCCACACAGTTGTGGGTCACTTCGTGGGTGCTAGGAGGCAAACCCTGGTCCTCTGAAAGAACAAGAATATACTAACCATTAAACCCTCTCCAGCCCCAATCTAATTTCTTTAAGATTTATTCGAATTGTTACATCCATTTTGGGTCATTCCAAACGTTTGTGTAATGGCCTGTCTACTAACCTCCCCCCCTCCCCCCGTTTCACCTCACCCCTTCTCAGGATACACCCTAACAAGACTCAGAGAAGCACACCTTATGACCGTCCCACAAGCTTCCCTCACACTTCCAGAGTGGTGTGTGATGCCATTCTATATACATTTATGATTGGGTAATTTCTAAAAACCAGGAGCAGAGAGATACATCCTCAAATGATAAAGACTGTATGCTGGGTATTTATAGCAAATGAGGGACACAGAGGAAGGCAAAAAAAAAGGTATAGGGGAGAGCGAGACAGAAAGAATAAAAAAGAAAAAGAAAGACATAGACAGAGAGGGGGGCAGGGGAGGAGGGAGGGACGAAGAGAAGGAGAGAGATTCATGCAATGCTAATAGGTGCCCACCCCCGCCTTGCCGCGCCCATCATGCGCCTGCGCATTCTGGGGGTCCACCGGGCCCTGCCCACCCACGCTCGGGTTGCTGTTTGTAGTAACTATCTTGGGAAGCTTGAATACTCCCAAACTCCGAGTCACAGCCACACCGTCTCTTTTGCCAAAGAGAAAACACTCCTGTTGAGGCTCACCAGCCCTGGAAAGCCGCTGGCACCCAGGAACATGAGTGGACGGGCCCGTGTGAGAGCGCGAGGCATCACCACTGGCCACAGTGCTAGGGAAGTGGGGCGGTCCTCAAGAGACCTCATGGTGAGTACTTCTGTCTATCCTTCCTTTGGCTATCCTGGGCAGTGTTTTCTTCTACATGCCTGTCTAACTCCTTTGAGGCTTTCCCACCTTTTTCTTTCAAGTAGATACCATGGAAGTGCAAAAGGCACTCTGGCTAGGAGGTGCATAGCTGCCTTCTATTTTCTTAGCTTTAATTCAGTCGCTGTAAATTGTGTGTGAAAGAATGAGAAAAACAAAGAATAAGCAAAAGACAGACCAACAGACTAAATAAAGCCTGAAGTATCTTCACTTGCCTTGGTGTGATACACTTGGTTCTGGTAAATGGTACTAGAAATCGTCTCAAATTCTGATGTGGAAAGATTCACCTGCTGTTGGTTCAGCAAATACTTGGAGTGTGGCTGTTCGCTGGGTGGTCAGACAGAAACAATACTGAATAAGAACGACACATCTACTGTTTGGAGAACCTTTTAGACTCAGGCCACACAGGTTTGTGATCATTTTGTCATTGTTATCATTTAGTAGAGTTCTCTTGACTTTGCTCTTTTTTTTTTTTTTTTTTTTTTTTTTTTTAAACAGACCAAGATACAATAATTTCTTGGACAAAGAAGTTTCTGCAGAGACAGTGTCAGTCTCTGTCCTTCCCTGTGTTGAGAGCTGGCTTTGGTTCAGTTCATCCCCAGGGGTCATCCCTGTGCTGAGGGATCACCCCACTTCCATAGCTCACTCACACTTCTGGGGCCTAACGCTGTTGTTATCTGGGTAGCTATCTGGGGCTGTTGTCTGTTATCAGATGGTAGCATGACTCAGCTAAATGCACTTGGCAAGGAGAGCACTCCAGCTTCCCCTTGGCCTTCTGTGGAGAATGGCCACCTCCCTCTTGCCCCTCAAGGGCATCTACCTCTAGTGTTTTCTGCTCCTGGATCATGGTAATCTACAGTATGAGACATGATACTGTTCTTGTCTTTTGATAATGTCATGGGTTGTGATTCGTTTAAGTCTGAGCAAACTTCCTACCTCTTTGTAGGTTACATCTGCCAGTCCTGGGGACAGCGAGGCCGGAGGTGGGACAAGTGTCATTTCACAGCCATGTAAGTATCTCTGGATCTGCCTCCCTGACCTCCTTCAGCCTGAGTGGAGTAAGAGGACTCACCAAGCCCGAGACACCAGACCGCACCGCCTGCTCTGCAACGGTTCCCTGAGGGATCCTCCTCAGAAGTTCACTGTGGCTTCGCTGGCGTCCTGGTGTTCCTCAGGACACCGGGATTCAGATGGGGAAGCCATCTTCTGATTCCTTCTGCTCAGCGAATCATTTTGAAACCCCACCAACCTGGAGACAGAGTGTTCCGAGCCCAGCTAAGCTCATACTGTGTTCTTGAAAATGACCTTGAACTTCGGACTCTCCTCTTCCCTCCCCAGCCCTTCAGTTCTGGCTGCAGGTGCACCAGACCCATTTTATATGGTTCTGGGGATTGGATTCAGGGTCTCGTGCTTGCTAAATAAGCACTTTGCTAACTGAGGTACATTCCCAGCCTTTGAAGAACACATTCCAAAAATACAGAGCAGTGACATCAAAGTGCCCATTTTCCAGGATGGGAGAAACCAGCGACACACAACTGTGATCCTTCCATCAGTCCTCCTTGCAAAGCCTGGTTCAGTTCCAGGGGTCTTGTCCACTCCGGGCCACACAGCCTAAGTTGCCTTGCCAGGTGTATTGGGTTCTGCCTGGGCTGCCGTGAGGAAGTACCATAGACTGAGGGGCTTCAATAAGAGACATTTGTTTGCCCCTGATTCTAGAGGGTTGAAACGAATCTGAGAACATAGTGCATTTCATATCCCTGGGTGAAAGCTGTTTACCACGTCCTGTATTGTGAACATGCAGGGAAGTTATTGATTTCTGGTCAGTAAGCTGTAAGCGCTGAGGTGCCACAGGCTCTCAGAGTCCATCTCTGGTGTGGTCTGATCTGAACTGCAATGAGAATGTGCTTGTGACACAGAAGGCCTGCTGTGAGAGGCAGCATGCTGGCCTGCCTGCCTCTGCCACTGTGACATTATCATGAGTAACTCAGCATGCAGACAGTCCATCCTTTACAGTAATAGACATATAACCTGATTTTTCCCCTTTTAACTCTTAAGTGTACAGTTCTGTTTTCTTCCTTTTTTTTAAAAGATGCATTTATTTATTTGATGTATGTGAGTACACTGTGGCTCTCTTCAGACACAGCAGAAAAGGACACCAGATCCCATTACAAATGGTTGTGAGCCACCACGTGGTTGCTGGAAATTGAACTCAAGACCTCTAGTGCTCTTAACCACTGAGCCGTCTCTTCAGCCCCAGTCCCAGGGTTTTAAGCTCACTCTTATCGTACAGTTACTGCTGGCATCTATCTCTGGCACTCTTTTGTATGGTAATACTGAAACTTATTTGTTAAAAATAACTCTCCACTTCCTATCCTTTCAGTTTCAAAGAACCACAATTCTATGGTAGTATGAACTTTTTGGTTTTTTGTTTTAAACACAGTTTCTCTGTGTATCCCTGACTATCCTGGAACTCTTTGTGGAGGCCACACTGGCCTTGAACTCTGAGATCTGCCTGCCTCTGCCTCCAAGTGTTGGGACTATAGGCATGTGCCACCACTGCCCAGCCTGGTTTGAACTTTTTAAAAATCAAGATTTTATTTTCTGTGTAGTGTGTGTGTGTATGTGTGCGTGTGTGAGGCCAGAGGCACTGGGTCCTCCTGACGTAGTTGTAAACCACATGCTGTGGGTTCTGGGAATCCAACTGGTCTTTTCCAAGAGCAGCATGTGCCCTGGCCCTGGCAGCTCGAAATGCTTAAACTGTCTAAAAATCACTTACGATCTAGAACAGTGAGAAATATAGATAGTCAGTTAAAATCAATCTCTGAAAATGAAACGGAGGGACAGTGCAATCAGGGACTACATTGTAGGACAGATGAACCCTGAACCCAGAGGGTCAGCAGACCGTTAGGCATGTTGTTTTGCCCTAAAATCCTGAATTTTGACGATTAAAAGTACCTTCCAAGTGGTGATGGCATTTAAAAACTGTACTCACTTAAACAGAAGTCACTTAGATACAAACAGACTTCTTTCGGTCTTTTTATGACCTATAGTAAATGGTAGACTTTTCTTAAGGAATAATCTAGCATGATTGTTGCTGTCCGTGCCTGGGCAGTTTCTCTTTCCACTGGGAAATGTGAGAGACTCAGCAAGTCAGTGTGGATTGTCCCCGCTTGGAACGCTTCAGAGCTCAGGGAGAAGGAAGGATAGTCGCGTGTTAACAGGTGGGAGCAGTAGCCTGACCCAAGAAGAGGACATCTATGGCACTGTAAAAGCTAACACTAAGCCTTATTTCTAATTAAACATTCCCTGCCTTTTCTATAATTTTCAGCGTTGGTACAGTCAGGAATGTGTTGGCAGCACAGGCACATCTTATTGAAAACTGCAAGTTTTGACGGTCAGTGTGGTTTTGATGGAGAGGGTGCGCATGGTCCAACACACCACGTTATCTTCTTGTTTCAGATGAACTTGGTGTCTCTTCTGGTGATGGTGGACGTACCTTCATGGAAAGAAGAGGCAAAGGCAGACAGGACTTCGAAGAGTTGGGTGTCTGTACCAGGGAAAAGTTGACCCACGTAAAAGATTGTAAAACAGGTAGCCATTACCTCCTTGTTACTTTTTTTGAAGTGTGCTCCCAGGACCCACTGCAGTTTATTAGAACACAGGGGAGGGGCTATTAATCCATGGGGAGAGCAGGGGGTTCCTTCTCATCAGAGTCAAACTCAACATCTTCATCTTTTATCCATCGACCTCATCCGTCTGGGGCCCATCCAGAGCTTTGCAGGGTAAGGTAATGGTTCAGGTCAGGTCAGGGTTCAGGACTCATCGTTTTGTGGGGTTCATGGGTACAGAGGTCAAGGGCCTCTAATCTCTCCCTAGGCTAAGGTTTCCTACTGACCTTTGCACTCTGGAGTTGGACCTCTGGAGGGAGCAGGGTCTGTGCTTCCTCCCTCAGCAACTGTTATAGTGGTTGTTCACGTCTTGGATTTTGCTCTGCTCCCTTGCCTGACTGCTTTTTGCCATAGACGAGCTTGAGACTGGGCTGATGATTCTTGCCTGGCTGTCAGCCTGGCCAGGGTGCCCAGGACTGGTAGATGGGGGCAGATGGCACAAGCAAAGCATCCGTTCTACAGCATCAGTGTCTCTAGCCAGCAAGTCCCTGGGTACACTGAGCTGTCTCCAGTTGTCCCCTTCCCTATTGAAAGACAACGAGACTGCGAGAACATGATTCTATGAGAAATTCTCCTATGCGGCCTTCTGTCTCCTTGCTACTTTTTAAAGGCCACCAAGTCTATGAAACTGAAATTTCTGATTCTGACATATGTAAATGTGTTATGCAACCTGATAGATACCGCATGCAGGTGTTCTGGGTCTATTCTCTTGTTGTGGGTTTTTTCATGAAACATGCTGTTCTTGGGCTGGAGAGATAGCTGGGTGGTTAGGAGCTCCCAGTATGCTATAGGAAGCCTGAAATTCAGACCCCACTACTCACAAACAGCATAGCTCTAGGTCTAAAGATCTACATGCCCTTCTCACCTCCGTGGGCACCTGTACATGTGTATGTGGGTGTATCTACAAGTGGTAATATGTAAATCTTTTTTATTCCCTCTACAATAAACCCCACTGATTTACATACCTTCTTAACCCCAATATTGATGGGGCTTGCTGCAGTTGGAAGACGCTGGCACAGATGATCTCCAAGTCCCTACTAGTTTGGGCAGTGTAGACTGACTTCTCTCAATCCTGTAACAACCAGCCGAAATGTGTTGCCATTCACTCAAAATCTAGGAGAAACAAAATTTTTCTTAAGTAAAAAAATGACATGATTGTCTCTCGTCTCTACCAGACACATGCACCATGGGCCAAGGCTGAGGGTGCACTTAGACCATTCATTTCTCCACCTTAGGGGCTTGCACTTCCAGTCTCTCCATTAAAAAAAAAAGCAAAATAGTGCAGGCATGTGGTGGAAAGATAGAAACTGAGTGATTTTCTGTGAAGACAAGTGAGAAAAAAAAGTCATTTGTACCCTCCTAGAATCTGTCCTGGGGATGAGCTTGTGACATCCTCAGCTTGTGACATGGCTCAGGCCAGCTCTGACTTTGTCCTGCAGACTTTTAAGCTGTGAGCAAGATGTCTGTAGCGGGAGGGATTCCAGGGAGCACACATGGTCAGCATGTGCCTGTAGAAACAGAAGCCTGAGTTATGCTGCCTCTGTACAAGAGTTCCCGTTTCTTCTCAGAGCCTCTCTTTACCTCTTCAGGGGACCTGCACCAGTGGCCTAACCTCTGATGGGACTTTGTCAGAATTCTCCAAATCCTGGAGAAGTTCCAATGACGTGGATCTCCCAGAGCTTGGGAGTTGTATCATTCATGTGAGAGTGGGGCAGGTTTACATTGTTGTTGTGTGTGTGTGATCTCAGAGTGGCGTCCTAGAACATTAGGCTAACTGGTGGAAAGCACAGAATCACATCCAGAGGGAATCAAGGAGTCCAGGCAGCTGTGCTCAGAGTCTTCTCCTGAGGTTGGAAATTCGTACCCATTCCTCTGTTTTCGGATGCCTGCTGTGCACAGGAGCTCACTGTAACTCCCAGTGCTATTGCAAGGTTAAAGTGCAAGCATTTATCCCACACCACAGATCAGCAAGTGGCCTTGCTCTATAGCAGCCACTGTCTATGTAAAATTTAGAATTATGATTAACATTAACATGATGTGCTCTTCCGGTGAAAAACATCTTTTTTCTTCCCCAGGTTCTAGCGGAATACCTGTGCGGCTGGTTACAAATCTCTTTAATTTAGATTTGCCCCAGGATTGGCAGCTGTACCAGTACCATGTCACGTACAGCCCAGATTTAGCCTCTAGGAGGCTGAGGATTGCTTTGCTTTATAATCACAGCATACTCTCAGACAAGGCAAAAGCATTTGACGGTGCCAGCCTTTTCCTCTCAGAAAAGCTGGACCAGAAGGTACAGTATGGTCGGTATTTCACTGTATGTGTCTGTATGAGTGTGAGTGTGTGTGTGTGAATGTGAGTGTGTGTGTGTGTGTGAGTGTGTGTGTGTGTGTGTGTGTGTGTGAGAGAGAGAGAGAGAGAGAGAGAGAATTACTATATTTGCCTATTATATATGTGCAGAGAAGACCATTGACTTTCTTGACAGTTTGAAGGATTGTTTCCCTCGAGTTTTACTTTACACTGTCCTGCTCCCTTGCTTGGGAGATAAAAGGTTTCCTAAGATGTCAGCAGCCATTTGATGCTCCATCAGACTAATCGTTCAAGAGCTGTAGATTCTTAATTTTTAAAATTATTTTTATTTACATTTCAAATGTTATCCCCTTTCCTAGTTTCCCCTCCAAAAATCCTTTATCCCCTTCCCCCTCCCTCTGCTCCCCAACCCACCCACTCCCTCTTCCTGGCCCTGGCATTTCCCTACACTGGGGCATAGAACCTTCACAAGACCAAGGGCCTCTCCTCCCACGGATGGTCGACTAGGCCATCATTAGCTACATATGCAGCTAGAGACATGAGTCCCGTCATGGTGGTTTAGTCCCAGGGAGCTCTGGGGGTATTAGTTAGTTCATATTGATGTTCCTCCTATGGGGTTTCAGACCCCTTCAGCTCCTTGGGTACTTTCTCTAGCTCCTTCATTGGGGACCCTGTGCTCCATCCAATGGATGACTGTGAGCATCCACTTCTGTATTTGCCAGGCACTGGCAGAGCCTCTTAGGAGTCAGCGATATCAGGTTCCTGTTGAGCTGCAGATTCTTAAGACAGCTGTCCTTAGAAACCTTCTCCAAGCAGGTGAGACCTCCAGAGTCACCATTTCCATGGCTCTAGAGCTCTGTATGCATTGACTTGATGCTCTTGCCCCTGTGCAGGCTGCCTGTGTGGCCAGATAACCACATCAGTTCTGAATGTAGGACTACTCTTTCTTTCGTCGTATCACTAATTGTAGGAAAGACGAGTTACTGATGCCAGGTCTAAGAGTGTTTGCAAAATGAGACCATTGAAGTAGTTAAATGTTTAATCTTCATTTACCCCCACCTTCAGATTTTCAAGATTGTCAGTCCCCAGACAGCTATCAATATGCATGGCTCTCTCAATATTCTGTTTTAAAATAAGACTGGAGCTACTAAGAGAGAAAGAACCAGGTTTCTAAAAGTTAGTAGAACAGAGTTAGATCTCTGATGCTTTCATCAAGAGTGCTTAGTCAATGAGCTCAGCATTTTTAAGCACTATAGTGCCAATTGCATCCGTTAAAATTGATAGATTATGAGCAAGTCTTTATGCTTTTATCCAAGAAATAAGTTTATGAGTATTTCTCTATCCTTGTGAAGCCCCTGAAAGGTGTGATACCAAATGTCAGATCTGGTGGCTCAGAACATCTGAATCTGTATGTTTAGAAACGTTTCTATTACCTTTCAAGTCCTTTGTCCAGTGATACGTGGGTAGCAAGGGACACATCTTCTAACCCGTATGGAGTGTACTTCCAGTGTCTTGTCAGGGTTAAGATCATCTTGTTCTTAGAGTCACTTTTATCTCGGTAGTTGGGAAACTCAGCGGTGTTAGAAGTCACGTGTGTGTCACTGGCATGGTCCAGTTTACCTCAGTTGTTCCTAGCCACGATAGAAAAATTCTGTTCTGTGCATGCCAGGAACATGCTAGCACTGCTTGCTACAGTTCAGAACTAGTGTGTCGTATGTGTCAAACACACTTCCATGCTGAGGACAGAGTCCAGTGAGGAGGCAGGCGACAAGATAGATAGGCTGTAAGACAGAGCATGTGGCTTGTCTGGGATGCTGGCCTCATTTCCAGATCGAGTGATACTGGGTACAGAGAATTGTTGTGTCCTATTTGCTGTGTGTCCTGACACTGTTACCATGAGCATCCTAAGGACAACATTGCTCTGCTCACCTTTCAATGGACTCGGGCATAATCCTGCACCCCTGCCAGTCTTCACGTTTCTAGGGTGCATGCTACAGTTTGAAGAGTCTCTGTGTTACATTACCCTCCTGTCCATACTTCTGGAAGCCACCTTCCAGCTGCCTCCTGGTCTTCCAGTGTTTTCTACACTCCATCTGTCTGCTGGGAGGTGCTATCATTAACATCTATTTGCTGACTTTGTACACATATAAGGAGCCCACTGTGTTCTTAGTGGAGTGTTAGCACCAAGGAAGAAGTAAAGATAGGGATATTTTTCTTTAAAAGGTTTCCAGCTTAACATCAGAGTTAGAAATAAACACAGTATGAGGCAGAATGGCATAAGCACACTTAGTAATAATTAGTATTGAATCAGTATTCTTATTATACTGCATTTATTGAATAAATGTAGAGGTCTATGCCTGGCAGGTCTTCACATCAGTGTCACAGGATTATCCTATGTGCTGCTGTTACATATGACTGCCACACTACATTTGTTCACCCTGTGCCCTGCCAGGCTCTTCAATATGACACCACATGTTTTAACCCTACTGTCACTCAGAGAGCTTGAGGGGATCTTACCACAAAATCAGATCTCAGGGCACAGTGAAAAATGGGAGCATTCCTAGCAGGAGTCTTGGTGAGAGGATTGGCGTCTTAGGAAGGATCTCAGGGGCACAGAGATGGACAGTGGTCAGGGCCCTGGCCGAGTGAGAAGTGAGGCGAACATTTGAGAAACATTTGGTCATAGAGGGTTAGTTAGTGGGGGTAGAAATAGCCCTGGAAAGAGGGAGAACTTTAAATGTCCTTTGAACACTGAAGGTAGGAAGAAGAATTTGTCTTCTTTCAGAGCACGAAACCCTCCAGGAGAGTGTCCGGGTCACATCCTGAAAGGGGTGGGAAGACTAATTAATGGAGTAGCCTGAGCAACGGGTCAAAAGGGCTTGAAGAAAGATCCAAAGGTTTGCTCTCTATTTGACCTTTGTGGGAGCAGCTGGATTCGCTCCCGCTTTAGAGATGGTGAGGAAGCCTCAGGCGTTGAAGCAGCTTCCTCTGGGTCTCACAGTGGACTATAAGAGGCAGCTGCCAGAGTCTCTCCAGCATGGTAGCATCAGAACGGCGGAAATCACTGAGACATTGCTGTGTCAGTGCACAGAGACCTGGGGCTTGCTCAGGTGGTGGGGGAAGGGAGGGGATGAGAAATGTGCACGTGGAGGTTCCAGCCTGGGGACTGGAGGGTGTTGGTCCAGGAACAGATGGCGGACGTACAGGAGCAGTTGGTGTTTGCTGAGGGGGGAACAAGCGGGAAAGTGTTTGATGTTGGGAAGCTGTTGAGAAATACAGTTTCCCAGACTGCCTGTTGCCAACTCCTTCAGCTCACAGCCATTGTTGGCCACATCCTTTGTCTGTAGTCCCTGTGGGGCTGGGAGCAGGATGTCCCCCCTGCTCCTGTGTATAGACAGCTCATCCTGACCTTGGTGAGGTCTCTGTAGCTGTTGCCATTTCTGTGTGAGTCATCTGAGGCCAGGAATCTCCTTAATGCAGCATCCCACGTCATGTGGAGGGATGGGTCTCTCTTTGCATCTATGCAGTCCAGATCCTATAATAAAACTGACACTGTTAACTAGAGGAACAGAGGTGAGATACGCAGATGCTTGATGATGAGCTGACCGATAGATATTTATTGACTTGAGTTGTGTATGCTTGTAGTTGGAAAAAACCTGTACTGGGCCTTACCTGATTTAGAGGGTTGTTTGTTTATTTGTTTTGTTTTAGTTTTTTTCTGTTTAAAGATTTATTTTTAATTATATATGGTGTGTGTGCGCGTGTGCGTGCATGCGCAAATCTCAGATCCCGTGGAGCTGGAGTCACAGGCAGTTGTGGGAAGCCCACTGTGAGTGCTAAGAACCAAACTCCTCTGCAGAAACAAGACGACTTCAAGCCATCTCTCCAGCCTTCCGTGGCTTGGAGTTTTCTTTAGTTGATGACGCAAATAGAGCCTATGCCCACGTCTTTATGTTGCTAGAAGCTTCCTTCTAGCCAAGCCCCAAGGCTTTTGCCAGCTTTTTGTAGGCTCTTAGTAAAAGAATGAAATTTCCCACCCCAGCCCCCATGTTTTCTCTCCTCCCCTTGTCTTTCTCTTCCTCCTGCCTGACCCTTTTCCCTTGAGGACTTCCCCTCCCTGGCTTTTCTGCTTTGTGAATAAGCTTTTGGAGGAATTTTTCAGGAATTCAAGACCTTGGAAGGGGCCAGTCTGCATCCTCCCAAATGCAATATATGCATTGCTTTTCTATATGGACATTTGTGGGATTTTCTTGTGGGGATGTCTTTAGCAGACTTTTACCATAATTTGATCCCCAGATGTGGATTGGATTATTGCACATGCTAACACCTGTAGCTCTGGTGTTGTTAGTGTACATGCGGCCACTTTATAGTATTTGTGTTCCACACACTTGAGGGTAAACCGTGCCTCTTCCCTACCTCCTTTTCCCAGGTCACAGAACTGACAAGTGAAACACAAAGAGGTGAGACTATAAAGATAACGCTCACCCTAACGAGCAAGCTCTTCCCAAACTCCCCTGTGTGCATTCAGTTCTTCAATGTCATCTTCAGAAAGTAAGTGGCTTGACCTTTTAGCATACAGCCCGGGTATTAACTCGATCAACTGCTGTGCTGGCTGGGCGAGTGGCGTGCCAGCAGTGAGACGGGACACCATCTATCTCAGTAACTAGCCTTACCCCAGAGTTGGTCACAATACTTTTAGTCTTTCATTCCTCATGCCCTGCCCCACTCTGACCCCAGACCCCCCCGCCCCCAACAGCACTGTATGTGTCAGGATGCTGCATTCAGAACCTTTGTTACAGAGATGCCAGTCACACTTTTGCTCCACAGCAGACTGAGGGGGAGGAAGTCAGGAAATTTGGGGCTTTCCTGACTCCTGTGCCCTGGTGAGGGAACAACAGTAGCCGGAGTGTGGAAGGTGCTTTCCAGTGTGTTTGACCACAGTGCTCCTTGCTCACCGTGGCAGCACTGTTAACACAAACCCTTACCTTACAGATGGGAGACTGGCTTCTGTGACAGCTGTAGCCAGATCACCAGAGTTGGCACTCTGGGGTTCTGACTCAGGCTGCTTACATTTCCCCATGCACTTGACACCCCCACCCGTTCCCAGAGATTCCCAGGATCGATAGTTGCTGAAGATAGTGTCACCATGATGTGGGCACCCAGGGTGGTTTATGAAAAACGGCCTCTTCCTTCCGAAATAGGGAGGGCTCACAAGAGCCCCATGTGTGGCCTTATTGTTATAGTTACCTGGAGTCACAGAGTTGACTGTGTTACTGTAGTTAAGTGTTTAAATATGTCGACAACATTATTTTAAAGTATGAAATTATAGTTTTTACAAATATATTGTTCTGGTTGTGCATACTTGCCTTAGTGTGTGTGGAGGCCAGAGGTCAGCCTCCTCTGTTGGCTCTCTTCTCCCTTGCAGGAGACAAATCCTTGTTATTGCTAGCTGCTGCTTCAGCCAGGCTCACTGTCCCATAGCTTTAGAGGTTTTCCCTGTGTCTGCCTCCCATCTCCCCATAGAAGGACTGGGATTATAGGCCTGTGCCACTGTGTCCGGCTCTACTTGGTTCTGGGTATCCAGGCTCAGGTCTTCATGCCCATGGGATGAGCACTTCATTCACTGAACCATCTCCTCAGCCCCCAAATGTTGAGTCACACTGTTGTGAATATTACAGAGGTTTCAAAACTATACTTCCAGGATCTTGAAAAACTTGAGTATGTACCAAATTGGACGGAACTTCTATAAGCCTTCAGAACCAGTGGAGATCCCTCAGTACAAGTACGTTTGTTTATATTTTCTGTTCCTGTAAAACTGTTAGATATAAGTAGTGCTCTGCCTCCGGTGAAGGGTTGAGTGTCTGGAATATGGAATGCAATGCGGTTTTGTAATTTTCAAGTGTCCTTTTGTTTGTTTTATTTTGTCTTAGGGAAGAGTGAGCCCAGTGTGAAGTGAGGAGTTTGTGTTCTCTGGTTATTTCATTAGGTCAGAACATTCTAGAAGGGACTCAGAATTCAGTTTTCTGTGGATAGTCAGCAATAAAAGTAGAATGGGTTGTTCTGAAACATATCTGGCCCTGTCCCCCACTGAAAAGGAGGTTGTTAGCACTATAACAGTGAGTTTTGGCTCCCAGCAGATCGCACGCTCATACCTGCCCAGGAACTATGGATCCTTGAATGAAACACACACACATATTAGCTTATTTTTAAATGTCTTGGCTACCTCAAAGGTTGGGCATTCCTACACCTTCCCCTGCTACCTCAGGCCCAGTGGGGGAAGTGGTCAGTTGCCACCAACCCGAAATCTCACATGGCTGCTTGGCTTTATCGCCTGCTGTGTCCCGTCCTTCTCTGAGTCATGGTGAATCTGCCCATTCCTCTCTGTGTCCTCACCCTCGCAACTCTAAGAGTCCCGCCTTGTGCTTAACCATTGTCTGTTGGCATCTTTATTGATCCATCAAAACCCATTTGGGGGCGAGGATCTTTAGTGTTTGGACACACAGATTCTCAGTTGAATCAAAGTGTTAGAACCAATGTCCGACAAGCACAGCCAGAGCATCTGACAGAGGTTCTGGTGAGCACCCTACAGCACCTAGGGCAAACTCCTGACAAACATACAGGGTTCAAAGTGTCAGGGCTCAGCTTGAAATTCTGATTCACCAGGATTTTACCCTAAGTCTATGTTTAAAGAAACTCCAGATGAAAAAACCCAATGTTTTCAGCCTGTAACTAGAATAAAGGACACCGAAGAAAAAAACAAAAACAAAGCCAAACTAAGAAAACATCCCCTCTGGAGAAGCAGAGCAGAAGCCCAACATGTTAGAGTCTCTCGAGGGTTTCTGGTAGTACACTTCTAATATTAAAAATATTGTTTTCTTGTTCTTTACGTGTTGTTGAAGATTGTCCCTGTGGCCTGGGTTTGCCATTTCTGTGTCTCACTTTGAAAGCAAGCTCCTATTCAATGCTGACGTGAACTACAAAGTCCTCCGCAATGAGACCGTTCTGGACTTCATGACTGATCTCTGCCTCAGAACTGGCATGTCTTGCTTCACCGAGATGTGCCACAAACAACTAGTGGGGCTCGTTGTCCTTACCAGGTAAGAGTTGGTCCCTGATGGTTATCTAGGACACACATGTATGAGTGCTTGGGATCCAGAGTGTTCTTACCACATTGGCTAGAGAACGTGGCTGTGTGTGTGTGTGTGTGTGTGTGTGTGTGTGTGTGTGTGTGTGTGTGAAAGAGAGAGAGAGACAGACAGACAGACAGAAACAGACACAGACACAGAAAAACAGACTTGGCTCAACCTTAGAGAAGGCCTGTTTGTTCCCTGTAGTCACAACTGACTTCTGGGCCATCCCAGGTCTATGGCTATCTATGCTCTCTTGCCATCTTCTGCCTGGCCTTCAGCAGCCTGCAGTTTGTTGTTCCAATACTTCTACCTAGTACTTAGTGTCTGGTTCCCCCTTTCAGATAATCTGCCTCCCCAAACCTAGCTCTGAAGCTCCCGAGGTCCCCACTTGTCCACTCTGTTAGAACCATCCACCCTCCTCTGGCCACTCTCCGTAGTGCTTTGCTTAGGCCCTTCCTGGTCATTGTGTAACATGAGGGTATGTACACTCCACTGCTGTCCCCTTGAGAGTCTGAGGCCCTTGACGCGAGCTTTTAGGTTTATGGCTGTAATTTGCCTTCAGTGATCACTGAGCCAAATCAAACATTGGCAGGTTAGGCATCTTCCTAGGATCTCCAAAGCTTGTCAAAGACTTCCTGGACCATCCCAGTGACTAGCCTGGTATGGACTCTCATCTCACCAGAGGGGCAGCTCAGTCAGTTTCACCTTGCCAGGCACAGGAGCACTCCCCTTGCCCTCTCAGGTATATTTTGATACATTGGCTTACTGCACCTTTTAAGGTACCTAGAGCTCTAGGAAGCCTGCCTTGGAGGTCTCTGCTGTAGCCCAGGGCACAGGAGAGTATAGTGCTGAGAGGAAAGGGGCTCTTGGAATTGCCTAACCCACAGGTTCTTCAGTTTTGCTAAAGGTCAATCCAAGGAGAGGTTAATATGGGAACTGTGTGATTGGCCAGCTGCCATCATAAAGACTAGCTGGGGTTGATCTGTGACACCAGGGGAGGGCATGGACGCTGAATGGAACGTTATCATTGGGACATTTGAGACTTACCTAGGGCTAGAGTCTAGCTGAGTCCAGCACTGTGGAGTGCGGCTTGCTGAATATGTCTGTTGGAATGTGGAGATCTTCCTGTGTACTGAAGCGTTCACACTCTTCTCTGTTGAGAGCTGATCCTGCCGCATAAAGATGTGACTATGCATGTAGTATCTTCCATAATGTCAGGCGTGGATCTTGTAATTTTAATTTACTCAAGATTTTGGTGTGGTAGCCATGTACCTAAGGTGATTTGGCAAAGTGCTTTCTAAGTGTCTCAACTTTACCAGATACAACAACAAAACATATCGTATCGATGACATTGACTGGTCTGTGAAGCCCACACAGGCCTTTCAGAAGCGGGACGGCTCAGAGGTCACATATGTGGATTACTACAAGCAGGTAGGAGTGGTTCCTCTTGTCTCTTTTATCTTAGCCTAGAGACAGCCTTCTCTGTTGTAGTCACTTTTCTTGTGGTTGTGACCTCTCCAACAAACAGTTTAAGGGGGGCCTGGTTTCTTCTGGTTTATAGTGCCAGTGGATCCTTCTACCCCAGTGAGGAGGCGGGAAACTGTCTGGACACACTGCATAGAGTGACCAGAAATGGAGCTGACCTAAAGCCTCAGGACTGCCCGTCCCGCCCAATGATCTACTTCACCTTCTAAAGCTTCTACCACCTTCTAAAACAACATTTCCAGTTGGGTATCAAATGTTCAAATACAGGAGTTTGAAGGTGTAGACCACAACACTATTCCTTCCAGAAAATTCCCCTGTCAGGGTGAGCCTACCTCACACATACTCACTCTCTTGCTTGTCCCTCTAGCACCCTCATTGTCTCTGGCTTGACTAAGCTCCTCACTCCATTTCCTATTTTCTTTCTTCTGTAGTGATTGGCCTTAACATCAGACTGATCATGTCACACCCAGGCTTTAAAGTTTCCAGGAGTTCATTGTCTTAGGAGTCAGTTGTAAAGTTCCTCATGATGCTCTGGTCTGGTCACAGCAATCTCCCCCGTGCCCCGCCCATACTCACCCCTGTGCTCTTGGCCTTTTGTGGTTCAACTCTGTTTCCCCCTGCATGTTCATGTGCATGCTTCCCCTTCTTGGATATCCCTTTAAATCAGGCGAGCAGTGAACAGCCTTCAGTTCCCAGCCAGGCAGCAAGTCCCCTGGGAGTCTGAGGTGCCTCCAGGAGGTGTGCATTCCTTGAACTCTGGCCTCATTGTTGGGAGCAGGGCAAGAGCAGTGCACCCTCCCCCTGAACATTTGTCTCCTCAAGTCACATTTTGAACTATTTCAAAAAGGGGAACCTTGGGTTATTAGCTGAGTTCTATCCCATGGCAGACACTCAAGAGCAATCTTGCTGTCCCTGGAAGCCCCTTGTTCATTTACCACAGTTGTGTGGACCTCGCCTTCCAGGCGTCTGGCAGAAGTGTCTTCCCTCTCAAATCTCACAGAGGAAATGAAAATCAAAAATGAGACTTGTATCCTTGGTCCTCACACATCTTCTGGACAAGTGCCTTCTTCCTTAGCCACTTTTGGAAAATGGCTGTGATGATTTCAAGTCCTCTGAAGTTCTTCCTTCTGGGGGTGTCACTGGTCATGCATCTGGCTTTGTCATTACAGAAATAGCTCTGTGAAGGTCAAAACTGTGCAACCGTTTTCAGCCTATGCAGCTTTTTTTCGTTTCTCTTATTTATCAGTAATTATTTTGTTTTCTCATGAATAGATAATTACATATCTCCATGATGTTTATTTGGGACATTTATACATCATATCCCTGAGACTGTTGTGTTGAATAAAGGAAATGCAGCACGAAAGGGACACACAACACAGTTCTTCTTTGGAACAGGAAACAGTTGGATCCACTGACTTAGCCAGTAGAGCAGAGGTTGCCAGAAGCCAGAAGTGGCAGGGTAGAGAGAGATGTGAGAGGTTGGCTGATGGAGAAGGCACAGTCAGACAGGAGGAATGCATTCTGGTATTCCACGCTGAAAGAGATGGAGCTTGCTTTTGGCTACTTTGTGGGTTCTTCTTTCTTTCACTGTTCTCCATCTCTTCAACACCCCAACACTAGACAGGAGAGAGGAAAGGAAAGAAATCCCTGAATAAAGTCGGGGGCCAGAAAGGGGTGACTACTTGGGGCAAGTTTGGGCTTCACTATCGGGATGCCTATTTCTTTGTCTTGTTTCTTCTTTGTGCACGACTACTTAACAGAGACCAACAGCAACCAGCAACCCGCCAATCTCTCAGGGCCCAAGCATTTGCATGCCCTCTAAAATGTCCCCAGAATTCCAAATGTCACACAGTCATAGAAACTATTTGCAGCTGGGAAAATCATGCCCCTGCTAGAACACGAGGCACATCATAGTCAGCTACTGTGAACAAACTGAAGCAGCCCCAGCTCCCATGCCATCTCCCACACCTGGGATTAAAATGAAAACATATTCCCATGATACTTCTGTGTTTTGCAAAGAAACCAAAATTTTGAAATTGTCACTATAGGGGAAGTCTCACTGCAGCTAACAACACCGTATTGTATATTACAGTGACATTAGGTCTCTGAGAACATGGCCTCCTGATGACCTGATGCCTGCCTTACTTGACCCCTGCATCACATCCTTTGTGGCTTTCCTCTGAGTCTCAGATTGATCTGTGTCAGTCTCTTTTGACATTTCCTTCTTCCTTCTCCTCAATAACTGCCATTCACCGTGGCTCCTAGAAAGGCTGCTCTCTCCATTGTTGTTTGAGACTGCTCAGACCCAGTAAGTTTGCCGTGCCCTTTGTTAGGGTTTCTTTGCTGCAGTGAAACACCATGACCAAAAAACAAATTGGGGAAGAAAGGGTTTATTTAGCTTACACTTCCATATTGCTGTTCCTCATCAAAGGAAGTCATGACAGGAGGTCAAACTGGGCAGGAACCTAGGGAGGCAGAAACTGATGCAGAAGCCATGGGAGGGGTGCTGCTTACTGCCTTGCTTTGCTTATTTTTGTTTGTTTGTTTGTTTGTTTTTGTTTTTTAAAAAATAAAACCCATGAACACCAGCCCAGGGATGGCATCATTCAAAATGGGCTGGGCCCACCCCATCAATCACTGATTAAAAAAATACCATACGGGTGGATTATATGGAAGCATTCTTTTCATAAAGGTTCCTCCATTCAGGAAACACTGCTTTGTGTGTCAGGTTGATATTAAGACTAGCCAGTACACCACAATTCCTGCATCAGACTAATCAGCACCCCCATTCCTGCATCAGACTAGCCAGCACCCCCATTCTTGCATGGGACTAGCCAGCACCCCCATTCTTGCATGGGACTAGCCAGCACCCCCATTCTTGCATGGGACTAGCCAGCACCCCCATCCCTGCATTAGAGTAGTCAGCACCCCCATTCCTACACTAGACTAGCCAGTGCACCCCCCCATTTCTGCATTAGACTAGCCAGCACCTCAATTACTGCATGGGACTAGCCAGCACCCCCATTCCTACATTAGGCTAGCCAGCACACCCCATTCCTGCATTAGAGTAGCAAGCACACTCATCCCTACATTAGACTCACCAGCACACCTCCTTATTGCCTAGCACACTCACTAACATGTCCTCAACATTTTATTTGCATAAGTGCCCTGTGGGTGTCTCAGTCAGATATTGTTTGCTCCCCTATTTCTCCTTAGGATTTTGCGTTTCAGGTGGAAAGTCCTTTTGCTGTCCTCTTTCTCCTCTTTGCCTCATTCTCCTGCACCAGTGCATCACCTCTTCAGTCACATGCACACACTAAGCTCAGGGTTTAGTAAGGGACCTTTCTAAGCTCACTGCGATGGAGTCCTATCTTTTCCAAGGTGTAGCGTAAGCAGTGCACACAGTAATGATGCATCCAGGGCCTTTAGCCTGACACCTGCATGTTGTGAGTACAAGCAGGTGGTAGAGACCCTTGCTACCTTCCTCTTCTTTACCTCTAAATCAGAGCTTGGGCTGTCCTCTCGTTAGCCTCCCCCCTCAGCATCCTCCAGCTCATCCTTCCTGCTGTATTCCCGTGTGCTTGCTAGTCACTAATAGCCCAGTCTCCATGCACGTTCCTAGCTGATACCTGCATGGAGCAGACTGTACCTGTCCTTTCTATCACTAGGTCAGATTGTAGCTTCAGCTTCAGTATCATGTGTTACCTCATCTGTTACAAGCTTTCTCACTGTACTTTCTGTAAGAGGTGAGTATGCACCCGCCTGCATCAGTGCATTGCATTGCTCCTGGGGCATGTTCTCTTTAGACCAGAGATGTCCTTGGCAATCCTGGCTGTACAGTAGCTTGTAAGGTATTTGTGCATGATATGTACTCTCTGTGTGTGCATGGAACCCACACTTTGTTAAAACGGTTGGGTCTCTGTACTGCATCAGTGAACTGAACAAATCTCTTTTAGGACCTGTCCCTTTGTAACGTGGAGGGAAAGGCCTGGTCCTTTTTTTGTGCTGAGTTGGCATGTTCTGTGTAGTTATGGAGGGAAGGAAACAAAGTCACGTCAGGTTTCAAAACGTCCTCCTTTCTGAACTAGGAAATACATACTACATTTCTGTTAAATTTCTGTTAAAGCGTGTTAAGAAAAATATTTGAAAGTTCTTAGAAAATTGGAGCCAGGGAGGAGATAAAATCTCCCTTAGGACAGCCATTCTGGAGAGCTATGGTAGAAGACCCTTCCCAACGTGGCCTGGATTTGGGGGTCCTTCTGTGTGTGTGGGGACTCTGTTACTCTTGCATGTTCTCCAACCTTGGGCTCTCCCTCCTTCATGAAGCCCCCAGACTTGGCAGCTCTAGCCCAGCACCCAGTGGTGTAGCACTGAGTGAGGGTTAAGTCCCAGCCTTCAGGAACCACGCTATGGTCTGTCCCCACAGGCGTGGTCTGTAATGTGTGTGGCTTTGCTATGTAGATAATGTAGTCACCAAAAAAGCCAAGAACTGTTTCTCTCCTCTTTCTGTGTCCACCTCAGTTTCTGAGAGGAAGAAGGTGCTCCAGCCACCTATACCGAATTAGTGACTTTTGTAAAGACTCTTGATAAAGGCGTCTCTGAACATCTCACAACATTTGCTGTGCTCACAACTGTAATCTTGTATTCCTGAATTGGTTTTAATTTTTTAAAAAAGTCATTATGGGACTGGAGAAAAGTTTGCATCTAATGCCCTTAATTTTAACTGTGATGGTCAATAAAACATAATTCCCAGGTGTTTTGTAGATTATAATTTTATAATTCTAGTCATGTTATTAGTTGTACTAGAAATTAGTATTAGTTATAATTTGCCTTTGGAAATAAACCTTTGGCAAGGTGAAATGAAAGTTTAGGAAGGGAGGGCGTGGAGCACTGAGTGGAGCACTAAGAGTTCATCATAGACCACACAGCCCACATGGGTTTGACCTGCAGGACTTGTGAACTCCCTGACAGCCTCATTTCATAGAAAAAGAAAAGTGGACGGAAAATCCCCTTGTCAGTTCTGGGCTGCATCTACTCTGATACACAGTGCCATCCTGGGTATCAAAGACCCTTTTGTTTTGAGAAACTGAGTAGAGTATAATCTTGGCCTGCAATGTGTGTGTAGATATTGTTAAGGTGAATTGAGGTTATTTAAGCATGTGCTTCAAACATCTATGATGTGTATATAGCTGAAGGCTGTTCTGAATCGGAAGGAAACCTAGAGGAAGCAGGGCAATTAAGTCTTAAAACTGGTGTTGCAATGTAAAAGACAATAAAGGGCCAGTGAATAGCTCAGCAGTAAAGACTCTCCATGCGAAGCCTCAATGGTTTGAGTTTGAATTTTTAGGATTTAAATAATGGAAGAAGACAACAGAGTCCACAATTGCATCATCATACAAATGAATTTACAAACACACACACACACACACACACACACACACACACGCACACACATGCACTACACCACAGTAAATTAAAATGTAATTTAAAATAAAGTATAATTAAAGGTATAAAAGATGAGTTGTGGAAGGAAAGCGGTAAAAAGATTTACTTAGTGACTCACTTGGGGATTTGTGCTGCTTGTAACCAAGGATGCCCCTCTGCTCTGTATCTGTGTTTGCTACTCCGTCATTAATCTTGTATTTTACAGCAATATGATATCACCTTATCTGACCTAAATCAGCCAGTGCTTGTTAGTCTGTTGAAAAGAAAGAGAAATGATAACTCTGAGCCTCAGATGGTCCACCTGATGCCAGAGCTCTGCTTTCTCACAGGTAAGTTCTGTGTCAAGCTCCACTCCTCCGTGCTTTAGCTGCCTGCCAACCTGTTCATGTAGCTAGGGGACAAGTGACCCTTAAGGAGCTTAAGCAAAGTTTGGCCAAGTGCGAGAAGGAAGCACCCTCAGAGTCTCTCTCTCTCTTGTGCATCATCCATGAAACCTTGATGGCAGATCTGCCTCCGGATACTTTCTAGAGGCTCAGGTGCCTTTTTGCTGTGTTTTTGGAGTTTACTAGTAGAGGAAATCATAATATGACCCCCCTTTTTTTGTTCCAGGCTATTTTGTTAGAGTGAGACCAAAATGACTCTTATTTTCTTCATGTACCAAAAAGCAGTTCTCACTGCACAGAAGAGCCTGCCTGAATGTTGATTTATACTATATAGTAGAACCTGCCTGATTGCCAATAAACACTGTATAGTAGAGCCTTCCTGAGTGCCAGTACTCAACAAATCATAGAGCCTGCCTGATTGGTGCTTCACACTATGTAGTAGAGCCTGCCTGAGTATCAGTACACACCAAAGCATAGAGCCTGCCTGAGAGTCTGCAGTGCTGTTAGCAGTATTCACATGATCGAGTCTGTACTACTTAAAGTGCTTTTGCCATAAATACTTGTTTTGTGGACAGACAGCAGTGGAATCCAGTGTCTGAAAGGAGGGTATTCCTTCTCAGTGGTTTTCTGACCTGGAAGCTCTGAAGATTTGACATGTAGTAGCCCCTGACCACACAACTTTATTGAAAACTTGAAGTGTTACTAGCCCTCCCCACCAATAAATAGAAATAAGATATGCTATGAATGAAAAGCACGGGCCAGATTCTGAAGGCTTGGTATTTAAAATATTAACTGGTAAAATTTAAAATACATGTCTCATTTTAAATATGGATTAAATACTGGATTAAATACTTAATACTACTTGAAATAATTGCACACCCATCATTTTTCCTTTTTAGAAACTTGACTACTAGAAAACTTTCATTTTAAGATTTATTTATTTATTTAATGTTATATACATTGGTATTTTGCCTGCACATTTCTGTGTGAGGATGTTAGATGCCCTGGAACTGGAATTACAGACAGTTGTTAACCACCTGTGGGGACTAGGAATTGAGCCCAGATCCTCTGTAAAAGCAGCCAGTGCTCTTAACTGTGTTTCTGGCACCCAAGGATGTCAGAAGAGGGAGTCGAATCCCCTAGGAGTTATATATGGTTGTGAGCTGTCATGTGGGTACTGGAACTCAATCCTGGGGCCTTTGGAAGAACAAGTGCTCTTAACCACTGAGACATTTCTGCAGCCCAAAACTTCCTTAAAAAAAAAAAACCAGACAGTTTCACTGTGTAATCCGGACTGGCACTGAACCTCATAGAGCAGGCTGGGTTAGAACTCCTGAACACTGTGATTAGAGTTGTGTGCTACTCTCAGCTCTTAGAAACTGTTGCAGTGGTTCTCAGTCTATGGCTCCCAACCCCTTGTGGTTGCATATCAAGTGTTTACATTATGATTCATAACCATCAGTAGGAAGGCTGAGATCACCATGTTCAAGACTCCTAGGTCTTACCTCTCTACTTCACAGTGCCCTGCATGGGGTCAGCTTACTGATTTGAGTGGAAAGCATGCTTAAACAGGGCCAGCCCCTCTGCCTGTGCTCACTCTCTGCACTCACCTTTGCTTGCCTCTCCCAGGCCTGAGCAGCCAAGCAACCTCAGATTTCCGCCTGATGAAGGCAGTAGCTGAAGAGACTCGGCTCAGTCCTGTGGGAAGGCAGCAGCAGCTGGCCCGACTCGTGGATGACATCCAGAGGTAGGGGCCACCAGTTGAAATCTCATGTACCCAGCGTGGGGGCTGAGTGGGTAGCACCGGATGACTCTGATGATCGTCTGTTCCTTTGTTGATAAGAATGTCTAAGCTTGCCAACTCAGAGCGAGGCCCCGTGGGTTTGAAATCCCCAAGTCCAGAGCCCAGCGGTACAGCCAAGAGCTCAGCAGTCACAGCTGACAGGATTTGAATAGCTGATATGACTTCTTCATTCAAAACTGTAATGTGTCCTCAATGAAGAAAGGGTTACTGGCCATATTAAAAAGAGAAATAGAAACTGAAACAGCAATACAATACTCCAGACTCCCAGGACTTCCGGTGAGGGATGCCAGATCCAGACGAGGATTTCAGAAATCTGGATGAACACAGTCTCTAAAATTTCTGTTCTCAGCTCATCTCGGAGGCGCCTCCTGCCTGCACCATGGTTTCCTATGACTTGTGAGGAGAGCTCTTTCTTCTCCCTTCTGCCTTCCTAAAGCTGTGCTGACCAGTATTGTGACCCTGTGTCTCAGCTGAGGGGCACTTGAAATGTGCCTAGTGGCACGTTATAAGCTGTTAACATTTTGAAGATGTGAGAATAAAGTAATTTCTTATCACCTCTTAACTCTTAGTGAGGCTGCCAGAAGTTTTAAATTCAATTTGCTACTTGCCTTTAGATTTCTGTGGCCTCACATTACGGTTAGACGGTTGTTTTCTTTAGAGATGTTTGAGTAATACTAGGTCATCGTGAAAATAGATGTAAGCAAACTAAAAAGGAGAAAGGAAAATAGAGAGTAGGCAAATAAGTGAATAACGAATTACCATATTCCAGGGAATGTTAGAAATTTTGCAGATATTTGCAAATTCATAGTCTAATCCCATTCTTCTCAGGAAAACAGTATAGCAGACATATTTTCTAATATCATTCATTTAAGTGTTTTTGTATGATAAATGTACATCTCTATCATACCCCCAGCTTTGTAGAACCCACTCTGTGGGTACAGTTTTTACCATGTCTTGTAGATACTACCTGATATACCTGCATCATATAAAGAGATTCTGTTTGGCCCCTTAAACTGGGCTGTGTGTAAGTCTTCTGGCGTATCACCACCACATGCCTCCTGTTCATCATGTCTGGGCTGGTGACGGCCTCACCCGTGGCAGACATCAGAAGCAACTTAGTAATTGCAAGGATCGGTGTGAGGACAGCTGTAGCATAGAAAAGTCCCTGCTGAGGAGAGAGAGCTGTGAGGGGTTTGTGCTTTCAAGGGAAGGGGGCGGGGCCTTTCACAGGACTCACCAGCATCCTCTGGGCTTCTGGCTGATACAGTCTTGGCAGCTCTGGAGGAAATGGAGTGATGTGAACAGGTTCACTGGTGTTGAGCGGCCCACATGTTCGGGTTCGCGCCTGTAAAGCATCTTGGAATCTGAAAGAAAAGAGGGAACTAGGCGACTCGAGAAAGGATGGAACCAAGACATTAGTCTGATCAAGGTTCAATTTTACTATTTGGAGACACGGGGTTATGAAGAAGGGGGAGGGGCCCATTCCCGCCAAATCATCCTTGGAGTCCAGTTGCAGGTGACCACGTGTTGGCTCCAGAACAGCTAGGAGGCAGGTAGCAGCAGTGGGGGTGGCAGAACGATAGGGTGGCAGGTTCCACCCCGATGATCTCCTGGTGTTAACAGTCAAACCTGATCAGCCAGATTTCAGGCTGAGGGGGGGAAGGTTACACGCTGGCGTCATGGAGCTTACAGTTCAGTGAAAGTACACCATGTCCTGATCCCTCGAGCTAAACCATAAGCTGATCAAACCCTCCTATGTCACAAATACAGAGGTTTATATAAACATTAAGGATGCTCAGTTGATAAGACTAGCCTCCTCAGCACTCCTCTCCAGGTATATCCTTTGGATTTTCTGAAGCTAAATTTTGTGTGTGTTAAAAATGTTTATTCATTAACACTTTCGTGAAATATATACATGTATAATGTACTTTGACCATAGTCCCTGTGTAGTCCTTGCCTCTCCCACAGAACCTTACCTTCTTCTCAAGAAGTTCTCTCTCATACTTCCTTGCCTTTGTGGGCCCCAGAGCCAGGAGGACTTAGCAGTGCTATACCACTGAGCACTGTGCTTCCCTTTGCCCAGCAGCTGTTAACTGCCCTGAGCCTCTCCCCGGGAATCCCTCTGCCCCACCTCAAGCCTCCCTCCTTCCTGTTCTTGGTGGGGTCAGTGATTGACATAATTCTTTTGAGCTGTCCAAAATAGATATATTTATTTTACATATATCATGATAAATAGGAGACCATCATTCGATAATTCAGCAAGTCACTATTATATCTTTGATATTTAAAAACCTTTAGAAGATATACACTTCAGTGATTGTAAATGACTCTGTTGACAGGAACCCAGTGGCTCGGTTTGAGCTTGAGACCTGGGGATTGCATTTTGGAAGCCAGCTATCCCTGACCGGCCGGGTTGTTCCCTCTGAAAAAATCCTGCTGCAGGACCACACAGTGAGTAGTCATTCTCTTTTATTGCAAGTGTGTGCTTGACTTTGTGTACATATGTTCACTCTCCCAAGGTGATGGGGCTTGCTGCACATAAGTGCGCATGCCCGTGCGTGCGTGCGTGCGTGCGTGCGTGCGTGCGTGTGTGTGTGTGTGTGTGTGTGTGTGTGTGTGTGTGTGTGCGTGCCCTGACTTTTCCTCTTTGGTTTCAGTTTGGTATCTTTGTGTGGACTTAGCAGCATCCAGTGGGCATGGGTTAGGTCTGTGCGTAATTGGTATTGTAAATCATTGCAAGTCACACAGGGCTGCCTATGACCAGCTGTCACTCTTACTTTAAGCAACTGAAAACAAGCAAGCAAGGAAGCATGGTCACCCACGTAAATTCTGGTAGAGAGTGACTTTAATAGCTAACATTGGCCAGCTTCACCCAAAAGGTAAGGGATTCGTACAGACCTCACGCAGTGTTGGCTGTGAGCTGAAACATAAAGAGACGAATCACCCTCCATCTAGGCTTTGGTGGGAGAAATGAAACAGGTACCAGACGGAGAGGCCACTTGACTGCCAACCCCTTTTTCCCAGGAAGCCAGTGTGTTCTGTGAAGAGGGACAAAGGCCCAGCTGTCTTTCAGTTGCTCTGTTGTGACAAACGGTCTGAACTGCTCTCTGAATACCCTTGCTCAGTCCTTTCGTGATCATCTTTCTCTCAGTGTCAACCTGCATTTGCTGCTGACTGGTCCAAAGATATGCGATCTTGCAAAGTTTTGAGTTCTCAGCCTTTGAATAGATGGTTGATCGTGTGCTGTAACAGGGCTGAGCACTTGATTGAAGCCTTTCTGAGCTGTCTGAGGAGAGTTGGAGGTTCCATGGGATTTAACGTGGGCTACCCCAAAATGTGAGTGTACAATCAATTTTTTCCATCTGTTAACTTGGCTTGAAAGTTGGAAGTGATGCCTGGCAAATTTATCAAGCATTTCTCATGTAAAGATTTCTTTTATAAATGATGTCTGTGTCCATGTGTCTGTAGGTTTGGGCACACAAGTGGGAGTGATCACAGGAGGCAGAGCTGTCAGCCTCCAAGAGCTGGAGTTGAGAGTGGATTTGAATTATTCGGTGAGAGCGCTAGGAAATGAATCTCAGTCCTCTGCAAGAAACATACAATTTCTGACCCATCTCTCTAGGCCATTAGTATTAGTTCTTGAAATGTCAGAAATAGTCACAAGAAGTTAGATTTTATATTTATTAAATTGCTTTATAAAACTAAAATATAGGGGCTGGAGACAACTCAGCAGAACACTGGCTGCTTGTCCAGAGGACCAGGTTCAATTCCTAGCACCCACATGGCAGCTCACAACTATATGTAACTCAAGTCCAGGGCATCTGATGGGTTTTTTTTTCTTGACTTTTAAGGTACCTGGCACATGAGTGGTACCCAGACATGTACATGCAGGTAAAATACTCCTATACAGAAAACAAAAATAAGTAAATCATTAAGAACCCTGGAATACATTCTATTTTATCTTTGTAAAGTTGGTTTTGTAGTGTCTAGGGAAGTCTCTGTCTCAAGGAGTCTTTCAAGTCAGTTAGGTATACATCCTGAAGAAGTCTATATGGTGCCTCCTCTACTGTTAGCCTTTCAGGTCAGTTATTATAAAACTGAATAGAAAATATGATATTAAAAAGTAAACATTAGCTGGGTAGTGGTAGTACATGCCTTTAATCCCAGCACTTGGGAGGCAGAGGCAGGCAGATTTCTGAGTTCGAGGCCAGCCTGGTCTACAGAGTGAGTTCCAGGACAGCCAGGGCTACACAGAGAAACCCTGTCTCAAAAAACCAAATAAAATAAAATAAAATAATAAAAATAATAACAAATAAAATAAAAAAGTAAAAAATTTTTTAAAAAAGTAAACATTGCATAAATTCCTGACTTGATAGATTCTAGGCTCCCGAAAGTTACAGTAAGATTAGTGTTAAGATAGCTTTCTGACAACCAACCAACCAAAACCAAAACCAAGGCCAGCCTTCCGTGCTTTGAGCATTCTGGAGTAACTACTGTGCATCAAATACTCGGTTGGCTGCCAGAAATGAAGAAGGTACAGACTCACTAAGGGCTACGTGTGTCCAGACACGGTCAAGCTCTAAACTGAACATCATTTTACCTGACATTGACCACATCTCACTTGAACTAGAGGTACTTGAAAGCTAATTAATTATGGCAGCAGCACATCTACTGTCCAGAGCTCCTCCCAAAGCCTTATTTAAGTCATATTAGAATTCTCCTCTTATCACTGAATCTGCTGACACATTCTCTGTAGTTTCCCCACTCGAGTTTCCCTAAGCTTGGGGTTAATACAGCAGGAAGAGAATTATAACTATAATGATGGTAGAAGTTAACCCGGCAAACCTGAGCTGGGAGTGCAGTCTTTGCCTGTCACAGGCTCAAGACCCATCCTGTGTCCGTATGTCTCTGGACTTTTTTTGTTTTTTAATGAAAGCCATTGTTTTATTCCACTCTGTCTCATCTATGAAGTATCCATTTTGCCTGCTAGATTTACAGGCCTGGCCTCTCTCTTCTAAAATGTTTGCCTGGTGGTGTGTCTGAGCTGGAGTGAGAGGGTTGCTTTGGAAAAGCCAGAACTACAGAATTACCAAAGCAGTGCTCCCAGGCCTTCAGGTGGCTGTCAGATGAGGCGGGGAGGCCTGCCACCTGCCAAGCAACTGTATTTAAAAAGGCAATGACTAACACCCTTCCCGCTTCTGTCTTCCTCTCCCCACCTCGTGTGGTGGTGGTGGCTGCAAAAAGCTGCAGATAATTTTATTTCTTGTGTAGAGACTAGATTGGCAAGTGCCTGTATGTAGGAATCCTTTCTGTAGCCTCTAGCCCTGATATCATTATTTAATTGACAAATAGCTGTTGACTGATTGAGTGATTACAGTTAAATAGGACAGGCTCCAAACAAGCTGTTCCTACAGAAGAGCAAACACCACCCCTTTTGTGATTCACAAAGATTAGTTAAAACCTCGGTTATTAATTAATGATTCCCAAAGCAGTTTGGAAAACTCAGGCTTGCTTCAGACATCTGAAATTATGGGTTTGTAATTTCAGAAGTTCACTTTTGACCCATTTTTGAATAGCAAATCAATTAACTAAGGGGATTTGATACAACTGAGACCATTTCTATTTTTACTAATGTTTACATGCTAACTGGCCGGTTATGGAATACTTGGCGCATCGTGCATTGGAGAAATGCATTAGATGTGAGAGGCTCTCGTTTCTCTCTAAGGATTTTTTTCCGTAAAAATGGCTGGTCTGTTGAAGAGCCTCTGTCCTTTACCTAACACCCTATGACTGATTGAGTGCACTAAAAAGACAATTAAATCATCTTCCCATGCAGCATAAAAGTGGACGAGACCCCAGCAGCGTTCCTTCGAGCCATCCAGGTGCACGGCGACCCCGATGTTCAGTTGGTAAGTGCGGGATGTGTTCTGGGTTTTAGATTATAATTTTTATATTTCCTTTATGTCTGACGTCTTAAAAAAGAGGGGTCTGAGCATATTGTCTGTCTTAGTCAGGGTTCCTGTTGCTGTGATGAACATCATGAACAAAGCAACCCATGGAGGAAAGGGCTCTTTTGGCTTATACAGCTACCAGAAAGCTTGGTACTTACAATAAGAATGTGTATTTTACTCATCTACCAGGAGTGGGCCCCAGAGCTGAGCCATGCAGCTGCTCACATGCCTGCTCAGCCCCCCTGAAGATCACTGCAGTCATCTCTGTCTGTTACAGACAGACAGACAGTCAGGCTGCAGACTCCCTCTCTTTCCCTTACGGAGATACGTTCCCTGCACACACATGCTATGTACGCTATGTAAAGGATATACTTTCACAGTTCTGTTCATCACTGAAGGAAGCCAGGGCAGGAACTCAGGCATGGCAGGAACCTGGACTCTGGAGCTGATGATGCAGGCTTACTCAGCCACAGTGGGCTGGGCCTGCTACCATCAAGCACTGATTAAGAAAATTCCCTAAGACTCTCTCCAGCCCCATCATATGAAGGTGTTCTCTAAGCTGAGGTGCTTTCTCGTCAGATGACTTTAGCTAAATTGGCCTAAAACCAGCCAGCACAATGTCTGATGTTTTCAGATTGCTGTGTTCTTTCCCCCCAAATACTCAATAAAGTATAAATTCCAGTATTATTATCAATATTTGATTTTCTTAATTCTAACAACTTTTAAATAACTTGCTACTTGCTTTCTCAAGCCTTATTTGTGTCTATAGATTGTATAACTTGCTGGAGTCATCTTTTACATATGATTTAAGAGAAACAGACTCCCATCTCTTCCTGTAGTGTTAGAGTACTTGAGGTCTTCACAGTAGATAAGGAGATTCTTGCAAGCTCCCAGGTCTCAGGTGGCATTGGCTCCAACATCCCCTGAGTCATGCCACCTGCTGTAGGTTTCATCTTTGGCAGCTGCCATTTCTTCCTGCATAGTGTGATTATGTAGTGCATCTGCAGTCACCTGATTTCCCAGTGCCTGAATGGTGTGTGTGTGCTCGTGTACTCATTTGTGTGTGGTATACATGCATGTCTACATGTTTGCTGTATGTGTGCATGCTCATGTGTTCATCTGTATGCATGTATTTGCCTACATGCATACCTGTGTATGTGTGCCGGTACAAATGTGTTTCACGTGCCCATTTGCCTGAATGTGTGTTTGCTTATGTATAAGTGTGTGGATGCATGAATGTGTGTGTGTCCCCAGTTATGCTTTGCATGTACAGCTGGAGACTAGAGCCTAAGCATGATTTCATCACACCCCAGAAAAGTTAAGGTTGGCATTCCTGCTACCAGAAAGCTTTCTACTTACAATAAAAATGAGTATAGTCCTCATCTACCAGGTCTGGGCCCACAGCTGCTAAGCCATGCAATCACTCACATGCCTGCTCAGTTCCCCCCTGCAGACCACTGTAGTCATCCCTGTTACAAACAGACAGACAACAGTCTCTCTCTCTCTCTCTCTCTCTCTCTCTTTCGGGTATTACATTAAGTGAAGAGAATTCTCACTCCAAGGACATTAAATTCAATCAAAGCAAAACTGTAAGGAAAAGTACACGCATGTTCAAGCATGTTCTTTCCCAGAACCCAGAGTTCCAGACATGCACTGTCACTTTTTTGACCCCTTTGAGGGTACGTTTCAGGGTACCCGTTACTCTTGACTGCTTTTGATGCGAATGTCCTAGAAACCAGGCCACAGAACCACAGGGTGGCCAGCTAACCATGAGAGAAAGAGCGAGCAAGAAGGGGACTTGGGGAGCCTAATGGCAGTTCAGGAGAGGGATAAGAGGAATCATGGGTGTGTCCGTGCAGCTTGAACACTTATACTGCTGACTTTCCAGGGACTCTGACTGAGCAAAACGGCACTGTAAGTCATCAGTGGCCTCAAGGCCACATAAGGGAACCACTACCAGGTTTACTTTTGCTTCTTGGGAGCATGGGACTGGCAATGTTTAGCGAATCCGTGCATCCTGATGTTTGGAGATGCCACGCCTTGGTGTTGTCCATGAGTTCTTCACACATGTAAGGAGCTGGACCTGATTGATCTTCTGTTGTTGTCTTGCATTAGGTGATGTGCATTCTGCCTTCTAATCAGAAGAACTATTACGACTCCATTAAAAAGTATTTGAGCTCTGACTGCCCAGTGCCAAGCCAGTGTGTGCTGACCCGGACCTTGAATAAGCAGGGAACGATGCTGAGTGTGGCCACCAAGATCGCCATGCAGATGACCTGCAAACTTGGCGGAGAGCTGTGGTCTGTGGAGATCCCAGTGAGGATTGTTTCTTTCTCATGACCAGCCAGTTTCCAGACACAATTCGACATAGCATCTTGTGATCCCAGTTGCCCTTGAGCACTTTGGGAGGGGGCTTCTCAGATCCCTTGAAGATGTGATGCCCAAATCTTTTGACACTCAGTTTCCTTATATAACTAACTTATATAATTAATTAACTGCATGCTTCCAGTCAGCTCCAGATTGCTTCTAGCTGCTAGCATGGAGAGCACTTGAACCTGTAACCCTCTGGGGCTCACTGTTTCTGATGTGTGTGGTTCCCCCCCTCCCGCCCCCTGCCCCAGGGTTGAAGCATCATACAAACCTTTGCAGAGAAATTCCAGAAGATGGTGAGGCACAGCCTCTCCTCTCAAGGAGGTTCTGCTTAGCTACTAAAAGACTTCATGGAAGATACTCTTGGGTGTCATAGACCCAGGAGGGGCCTGATTTGGGTTTTCCTGGCTGCCATTTTAAGCCCTGTCCCATGGCCTCTACCTTTGTCTGTGCAGCAGAGTATGCGTTTTCAGGGGAACCACGGCCCAGCTGTGGTGGGGACTCACCAGATGCCACCTTGGGAAGAAGTGAGGTGGCCGGGCTGCCTGTTGCTCGTCCCTCTTCATCCACGGCAACTGTGAAAAGCAGGCATGGTTCATCCTTAGGTCCTTCTGACGGGGCAGAGGGTAAAGGGATTGGCTGCCTCCTTTGCCACCTCTGCCCCTCACCCAGCCCCAGCATCACTCAGGCTTTCTGTGAAGATCTATCATAATCTTCCTTGTCTTTCAGTCTTTGGTTTCTTTTGGGTTCTTAATCACCTGTCCCATCTGGAACTCCGTTTGTTTGTCACACAGCTTACCTTGAAAATGTGGTAACTGGAGAGGTTCTAAAATATCCTTGTTAGGGAGAAATAAGTTCATTCCATTTAACCACAATTAACTTGATTTAACAGTTGAAGTCCCTGATGGTCGTGGGTATTGATATCTGCAGAGATGCCCTCAACAAGAATGTGGTGGTCGTCGGGTTTGTAGCCAGCATTAATTCCAGGATCACCAGGTACTTTAAATGCTCTTAACTCTCCTAAACTTAACCTCTCAGGTCTACCTGTGTGGATGTGTGGTCAGGGATGACACCTTTAGACTGGATAACCCATTGGGCTTGTCCCTGGAGAACACCAATTCTTCCCATCTTAGCAGACATCTGTGATCTATAGCTCTTCATCTAAGGATGAGGCATGAAATTCTCAAAAAATACATATCAGTGTTAAAGACTTATTGCTAGAACATGCCTTAAAGTTTAAAGTTAAAGTATTAATAGTATAGACAGTGAGTTTCATTATATTTTCAAAAATGCAAGAATTAGTTTGATCAGCTCACTCTATTATTATTCTGTTACAGTTTAAAAACATTTTATTATTAATATATATATTTGTATGGATATACATGTGCCATTGTGTGTGTGTGTGTGTGATGTGTGTGTGGTGTGTGTGTGTGGTGTGTGTGTGTGTGTGTGTGTGTGATGTGTGTGTGTGTGTCTGTGTGTGATGTGTGGGGGGTGTGTGTGTGTGTATGTGTGTATGTGTGTGTGTGATGTGTGTGATGTTTGTGGTGTGTGTGTGTGTGTGTGTGTGATGTCAGGAGACAGCTTGCAGTAGAAGTTGGTTCTCTCCTTGTTCCATGTGGCTCCTGGGATTGGACTCAGGATTTCAGGTTTGTATCAGGTTCCTTCTGAGCATCCAACCTGTTCCCCACCAGATCTTTAAGTATATTTTAAAGAACATACTGACATGTTCTTCACATACATACATACATACCAGACTGTATTACTTGCTTACACTTTGAACATCAGCTGTTAAATTCGTGAGTTATATATTACAATGTGATTGGCACTACTGAAGTAAAAGGCGGCCTCAGTTTAGAACCATTTTCACACATCCACTGGGGTGAGTTGTTATTTGTCTTCCAGCCGCATCCCTGGCTCACGAACACATGGATTCTTGTGCACGTTTTTCTGTTCTAAGTGTCTGTGAGGAGCGCGCTGTGAATTAGGCACCTGCATATATTATGTAAGGCACCTTGGCTTTAAAACGTTACTTGCAGTGCCTGCTCTGCTCTGGCAGCCAAAGCACAGTTGTTGAATTTAGCTACAGGTTCCATAGTTAGGGAAGAATGACAGTGCCTATTTCATAAGGCACTTGTGGGGGTTACGCCAGATCAGTGCTCCAAACATTGCAAGCTGAGGTGAATACCTCAGCACATCCACTTATCTTTCTTGTCAACTTTTGCAGATGCTTAAGGTGGGGAGTATAGTATGTCAAGCCTATAGAATGGAGATGAACTAGAAATGCCTTGAACAGGCTCCTGGCTCTTGTTAAATTGTTGTCTTAGAATTGCTTCAAGATTTGTAATTAAATAATATATTTCGAGGCCATAGCAGCTACTTGGAAAATGTTTGTTCCCTGGCCTCAGGCATTTGATTTTCTCCATTAATTTAGTGTTAGTTTGTATCCACACTTTTAAGATACAGGAAGAGTAAACATGGTGTTTGCATGGACACAGCCCACACTGTTACAAATATGAGTTCATTTATCAACTGGATCTTAGAAGGTGCCTGTTCCACCATCTCCATGTCTCTTAAGGCTTCTGACTTGTCAAAAGCATTTGCAGTTGTGTTACTGTAATTGCAGACAGTCAGGGAACTGTGACAATGGTGGCAAAATGTGTAAGTCACTTCCTGTTGCTGTGACACACCTGAGAACAACTCTTCAAGGAAGACTGACTTGGCTTACAATTGCGGAGGTGTCAGGCAGTGCTGCTCACCTTGAGCCAGCCAGGAGATAGAAATATAAAGATGCATGAGGTGGTGTCAAGAGAGAAAGACACAGTCTTCAAAGGTATGCCCCCGGTGCCCTGCATCCAGCAAAGCCTCCTTCCTCAGTGTATGCTCAGGTAGGAGTTCAACTCAGTTTTGTGGATTCATCGGATGCAGTTGGCACCCTGGTGATACACTTGCTTCTCCATAGCCCCACAAGCTGAAGAGGAGGCCTCTAACATAAGCCCATTTGAGGGGACCCTCCATATCCATGTCCTAACACATACTAAGTCCCAGCTCCCATTTCCCATGTACCTTCAATTAACAACTATCAAGATTACTTTTCAAGTCCTGGCAGCTTACTAGTGTTGAGATGGTGACTCTGGAAGAGTCACCTCTAGGCCTGGGTTAGAACATTTTGCAAGCAGATCTGTTAAAAGTAACACATGCTCTTGTAATCGAGACATGAGCTTGTATAGCTTTCACTGGGTTCCAGGTAGCAGTCTACAAATATTGCACTGTGTCGTTGAATTTAATTCTTATCTCGGAGGGACATACTAACTACTGTCCTTTAAACCTTCCCGGTGCACATAGAGAAGTTCAAGTTTGGGTGTGAGGCAAGGCCATCTAGCTGCTGGATTTCCCGGTCAGAGTGTGAGTCTAGATGGCAACACTGAAGGAGGGAACAGGACCCATTAGCGTGACTGTAGCAGACAACAGAGTTAGGAGCCCTGGCCTTTGCCGCTGCATCTGTCTCAAACTTAGTGGATGTGTTTGTAGCAGGCATCTGGAAGTTAAGTCTCACTTCTGTGTTCTGTTTATTTCAGGTGGTTTTCCCGCTGTGTCCTTCAGAGAACAGCGGCTGATATTGCAGATTGCCTCAAAGTCTGCATGACTGGTATGTAATGGAGTGGGCTCTGGAGACTCCTCCACACCCCAAACCCACAGACCCGTGGGAGCAAAAACCTGTCAGCTCTCGCCCAGGCGGAGATTTGCACATCTGTGTGCTGCCTGACAGACTGCGTAGCATTTATGTCGCTGTGTGTGCTGAACACAAAGCCAAGAGGAGAGCAAGTGTGTGGCCACCCGGGTGGCCCTAGCAAGCAGTGTGTGGGAAAGCTTGCCCTGGAGAAGGGAGGCTAATGACAGAGCGAGCAGCAGGGAATGAGCACATGGAAGACCAGCCTTTCACCCTGAGACAGGGATGTGGGAAGAGGAAATGACACAGGCCTCCTCTTCACGGCCCCAGCCTGCTTTGGCTTTATCATGTGATCCACATTCATATCTTTCCCTCTCCCAGTCTGCAAGCCTGAGGAGTTGAGATGTTTTTTAAGTGAACTTGATGACCCTTGGTGGCTGCACTCATAGAAGCATGATTATCTTCTGTCAAACCAAGCCAAGTTCCCTAGGCAGTAAACTCTCCTGAAATAAATTATGCAGTGTAGACACAAAAAGGATCTTATCATTTTCCCTCCATCTGAAAACCTGGCCAATGTTTTATTCCTTCCTGCTGAAAGTCTCTCTCATGGCGGAATTGCTGTCTGGTGCCTATTTGGAGGCGGTTTATAGTTCGAGTGGGTGGAAGTGTTTTCAGACTCCATCCCATCTGTGAGAATTAGACTGTTTTAAGAGGAACGCCGGAGCCATTTCCTCATGTTTGCATATTTATTCTCATTAGGGAAGAAAATGAGACAAACACAGCCAGTCTGGTCTTGAGCAGATTCAAAGACTTGAATTAGTGTTAATTTGGTTTTAGGCATTTGTCTATTACATGAATTAAATTTTGATTTGTTACTCAATTTTGGCTAAAGAAATGTGTTAAAGACTATATTATGCCACAGAAACCCCGTGACTGCTCAAGTAGCAGACATGAAGGATTGGTCCTGGTTAGCCCTTTTTCTGTTGCTGTAGATACAACCCAAACTAAGTCTTAACATTTTCCTGTGCTCTGAAATAGCAAAGTTACTTAACCGTGAAAACCATGGAAATGTTATTTTTGGAGGCCCTGGACCGATGCCTCTTCTCTCACTCACATCACACTCTCCAGGTGCTCTCAACCGGTGGTACAGACACAACCATGACTTGCCGGCACGGATAGTCGTGTACCGGGACGGTGTAGGCAATGGCCAGCTAAAGGCAGTTTTGGAATATGAAGTCCCACAGCTACTGAAAAGTGTAACAGAGTGCGGCTCGGATGCCAGGTACTCTGTTCCTTCTCTTTCTCTGACATTCGTGTGACAACGTACATATGTGATCCTGCATGCATCACCATCTGTGATGGGATGGGATCGGATGCCCTCTCTGGCATGCAGGTATACATGCAGATAGAGCACTCAATATAAATACATACATACATACATACATACATACATACATACATAAAATACTTACTTAAAAAAATTCTTAGAGATCATCTTATTCCCAGGCAGTGCAGATCTGTTTCTGGACACGCTCACATTGCCATCAACCAAAGCTCAGGCCACAGAGGGATGGTCTTGTCCTCGGGCTGTTCCTGGTACAGAGGTGGGAAAGCCAGCTACTTGTAGCTGTAGCTAAGCTGGTAATGGGAAATCTGTTGGCTCCTCACCAGACCTCTGGTGACTGTATCTCAGTTGAACGATTAAAACTAAAAATGATGTCACTGGAGGAGGTGGGCGAAGCCAGCAGTGACAATCTAAGGAGCTAACATTTCAGTTTTAGTGAAGGAGACATTCGTAACTGAGTTGTCACTGGCTTCTAGGGAGAATGGTTTTCCGTACACCGTAAGAGAGTGCTCTTTCAATGAGTTAGCACCCGGGCAGTCAGCATCTGGTCTGTTTTTCCTTCCCGCCCTCCATTCACCCATCTGTCCGTCCGTCCACTCATCCATCCTTCCACCTGTCTGTCTAAGCATGGGTGCCGCAGTGAAGGTGGAATGGGGTGACTGTTGCTAATGCAGGGGAAGTCTCCTGCAGAGGAAATTCTCGAAGATCTTCCCTTAAGATTCAGTTGAAAATCTGGGTGATACAGGCCTGGAGTTCCAGCCTGGGCAACTTAGTGAGACCTTGCTTCAATATAGCAGCAGCAGAACACTTGGCTAACATGTGCGAGACCCTGGGATTCAGCCCTAGTTCTGCAAGAAAAGGCAATTAACGTAACATCATTCTTCTTTCCTATTAACATTCCATAAACTAGGCTGATAGCATAGTTCACCCTTGTTACAGATCCCAATAGACCCCAATTAAAATAACTAGATCTGTCAAGAGGAGGAGGATTCATGGGTGATTTTTTCCTGTGTTTTGCAGTATTTATAAAATGGTTTTCTATCTATTTTTTAGCCTGATCAAATAACAATTAGCCAAACAAAAAAAGTGAGCTGTTTGGCTCACTCCTGCCGTTTTGGTTGCAGGAGCTGCAGACTGTCCGTGGTTGTGGTCAGGAAGAGATGTCTACTGCGCCTCTTTGCTTCGACTGACCACACTGTGCAGAACCCCCCACTCGGCACTGTTGTGGACTCAGAAGCAACACGTCCGGAGTGGCAAGTGTCCCTGGAAAACCGTGTGTGTGTGTATGTGTGTGTGTGTGTGTGTGTGTATGTATATGTGTGTCTGTGTGTGTATGTTTGTGGGTATGTATGCGTGTGCAAATATGTGCATGCTCATGTAGAAACCAGAGTTTGATACTGAATGTCTTCCTGGTTGCTTTCTACCTTTGGCTGGGCAGTCCCTGCTTTCCCAGTGTTTACATTGACTACAGGCACACAGTCATGCCCCGGTTTGTTTGTATTGACATGAGTGGCAGGAGATCCCGCTCAGGTCTTCAAGCTCACACAGCGGGTGTTTCACGCTGAGCGGTCTCCCGGAAAGATGGATTCTCACACGCACCCGTTGTGCATCGGTTCAGTTGAGCCTTGTTTTGTGACTTCTTCTCTCCACCCTTCCCTGTTCCTCTGCAGGTATGACTTCTACCTGATCAGCCAGACTGCTAACCGGGGGACTGTTAGTCCCACCCACTACAACGTTATCTATGATGACAATGCCTTGAAGCCTGACCACATGCAGCGACTGACCTTCAAACTGTGCCATCTCTACTACAACTGGCAGGTGAGGAGCGTCTTAGTGAAGTGGGTGTGACATCACCATCTGGGCTTGTCGTGCCCTTTCTAAACTCTGTCCACTCTGCACGCCTAACTTCACAGAAGGGAGTGGGTACACGATTCCTTAAATCTGTGGTAGGAGAAGCCCACTCTGCCAACTAAATAAAACCGCGGGGAGCATATCAACAGGCCCAGGTCCAGTCTCCATAGGACTTGAGGATACAAGACGGAGGGTAACATACTAGGAGAGATGAAAGCCAGCAGAGCGAGCCTGGTGAGGGTAAGAGGTGTAGACCTGCCTCTGTTTCTTTCCTCAGGCAAGAGCCCAAGGCCCAGGTTAGCTCTGAGCTCCACTGGGACATCAGACCACAGGCAGTGTAGGGCAGGCCTGCATGCCTTGTCTCCCAGCTTACACACAGTGAAGAGACACACCCCCAGCCCATTTTGCCAGTGAGCTTGGGTTTCCAATGGACCTGTCTCCCTTTGTTGGTTGGGTTTAGTCACTGTGGAGGCCAAATGCATTATCTCTGCAATGTTACATTTCCTTCCCTCCCCAGGGCTTAATCAGTGTCCCCGCACCATGCCAATATGCACACAAGCTGACCTTCCTGGTGGCACAAAGTGTCCACAAGGAACCAAGTCTGGAATTAGCCAATAATCTTTTCTACCTCTGACAAGTGAGCCAGAGGACGGCTTGAGACTCCGAAAGCAGTGGCTCTGCGTTGTTCAGATCTGCCTACCGCTCAGGCTCCTGCGGCTTACGGGGCTTGGGCCTAACTTTAAGTATTGGGAAGGGGGGGTTGTTTTGTTTTGTTTTGTTTTGTTTTTTAAAAAAAAAACTCATTTGAAAAAGTTCAGAACAAACCTATGGGGATTTTTGTTTCACTTGTGTCTAAAACCAACAAAGACAAACAAACAGAACCCACAGAGTGATGGGTTTTCTTGTGGCTTTGTCATGTGTCATTTTACTTTGGCCTGGTTCAGCCTTGTATTTCTCTTCTCTTCTCTTCTCTTCTCTTCTCTTCTCTTCTTTTCTTTCTTTCTTTTTCTTTTTTTTAAGTCAGTGCTTGAGGTAAATTCTCATGTGGTACTTGGGATATATCATCACAGCTTCTAAAACAATATTTGTGTGGTATTTTGATGGTACATAGTGGGGTTTAACTTCAGGAAATTATCAGAGTTTTTCTAAACATTGTAGAGCATTTTGTAGAGTGGGTTAAGTAAATATTGAAAATAAAGAAAATCTAAGCATCACATATGTGTTTCTTGTGACTTAAATTTGAAGTTGAGTGAAGTGAGCCTTGGGTTATTTAAGGAGCTGTGTCACAGACAGAACTCAATGCTTGGTCCTGTGACTGGCTCTCCTTTCCTCCAGCAGAGGTGCCCAGCCTTGCTTCCCACTCACAGGGAAGACAGACACCGAAGGAAGAGGACCTGGGAAGGTCCTGCATCCTGCTCACACAAGAACACCTGTGCTCGTACACTTGGCCTCCCCCACTGTCACCAATACTCACTCTGTGCCCTGTGCACCAGAGCCACCCCCACCAACCCCTTCAGGGGGCTACTCGTCCTCTTTCCAGAGCACCAGTTTTTCCTCACTGACCAATTGACATTATAAACAGGTTATTCTCCAGTGTGTCCTTAAAAAGAAACCATCTAGGGGTTGGAGAGATGGCTCAGTGGTTAAGAGCTGAAAATCTGACTGCTCTTCCAGAGGTCCTGAGTTCAATTCCCAGCAACCACATGGTGGCTCACAACCATTTGTAATGGGATCCGATGCCATCTTCTGGTGTGTCTGAAGAGAGCACTAGTGTACTCACACATAAAATGAATACATAAATCTTTTTTTTTTAAAGCATCCATCTATCTTCTGCAGCTACCACCTCTCTTCCATTCTCTTTATACGCTCTGCTCCATGGACACATTCCTTGGTCTAACTAGAATTTCAGCACAGTAACTGCCTCAGATCTGCTTCATTCAAGGGTGTTGAGGCTTTCACTTTGCAAAGTGTTACAGCCAGATGTTGTGTTACAGCATCTCACCACTTGGTGTCCTCCTGGCCTCTCCTGCACCACTACTTATCTCTACTCTGCTGTGTCTCCCCTCTCACCAGCACTCCCCCTCTGCTAGAGTCCTCCCTCTCACCAGCACTCCTCCTCTGCTAGAGTCCTCCCTCTCACCAGCACTCCCCCTCTGCTAGAGTCCTCCCTCTCACCAGCACTCCCCCTCTGCTAGAGTCCTCCCTCTCACCAGCACTCCCCCTCTGCTAGAGTCCTCCCTCTCACCAGCACTCCTCCTCTGCTAGAGTCCTCCCTCTCACCAGCACTCCTCCTCTGCTAGAGTCCTCCCTCTCACCAGCACTCCTCCTCTGCTAGAGTCTCCCCTCTCACCAGCACTCCCTTGCTGGGGTCCTGATGTGGAATGGAGGAACCCCACTGTGAACCACAGTAGAATGCCCCAGGAATGACAGTGTAGACAGAGGGAAGAGAAAAGTTTTGAAGAAGGAAAGACTATTTCCAAAATCTTCCCATGGTGTAAGGTCATAGGAAGTTGTGTGCGTGTGTGTGTGTGTGCATGCATGTGTGTGCATGCAGGTCTTCTTGAGGCCTTCTTGAGGAGGAGCCAGGTACCTGAGGGACACCAGGCAGCAGTATTGTCACATTGCACTAAAAACATTCGTTTGTTGTTCTTTTCCCCTTCTTCCTTCTTCCCTCCCTCCTTTCCTCTCCTACCTTCTCCTTTCTCTGTCTTGAGACAGTCTTGTCATGGAATCCAGGCTGCTCTAAAACCTGTAACAGTACCCCTGCCTCAGCTCCTGAGTACTGGCACTATGCAGGTAAGCACTACCACACAAGGCCAAAACTTTTTCCTGAGTTGTGTTGGGGAGCTCTGGTCAGACCACTGTCAAGCCTGGCATTCACATTTAATATCCACAGCTGTATGACTAGACTGTATTGAACACTTGGCAACTGATAAAATTATGGATTAGTCACAAGATTAGCCAGAGTTGATGAGATTAACATGTCATGCAAACGGACTTGAGAGAGAAGCCACAACTCTCTCCTGCCTTAATGCACGGTATTGAAAAACTGAGAAAACCTTGCAGGGATTTCATGTGTGAGCTCCTCCTGAGGAAGCTGGGGTCATATACAGGAGTCCTCAGAGACACAAGGCAATGGCAATCTGTGTCATAGTGTCCTTCTGTCAAGCTTTTAAGGTTGCCCGAGTTTGCTGTCTGTTGTGATGAACACCATGAGTGAAAGCAACTTGGGAAAGAAAGGCGTCGGGTGACATGTCCTGATCACACTCCATCACTGACAGAAATCAAGGCAGGAACTCAACAGGAGCAGGAGCAGGAACCACAGAGCAGGAGCAGGAGCAGGAGGAGGAGCAGGAGCAGGAGGAGGAGCAGGAGCAGGAGCAGGAGCAGGAGCAGGAGCAGGAGCAGGAGCAGGAGCAGGAGCAGGAGCAGGAGCAGGAGCAGGAGCAGGAGCAGGAACAGGAACCACGGAGGGCTGCTGCTTGTTTCTCAGCTTCCTTGAATGCAGCCCAGGTCCATCTGTCCAGGGGTGGCACTGCTCGCAGTGGACTAGTCACCTTCACATCTTATCATTAATCAAGAAAACACGGACTTGCCCACAGGCTAATCGGGTGAGGTAATTCCTTATTTGAAGTTTCTGATTCCCAGGTGACTCGAGTTTGTGTTGACTTGATTAAACGAACCAGCACGGGTGGGCTAGAGGCCTATCTAACCAGATGCCTTGTATTAATCAGTGTGCATGAAGTCTATGTCCCTTGTCTAACCAGCTTTGCCCCTGTCGAGGGTGCCTTTCTGAATAGATCCACCAGAGGGCGCATGTACACTGTCCTTTACTGTGCTGGGAGCTGCAATGCTTAGAGAATCAACTTTGAGTTAACTCCAGAGAGCAGCATAGGATTATGAAATCTGTGCTTAAATTCAGATTCCAACAGGCTGGGCGTTGTGTAGGCTCCTCTTACTCTCTTACACTGTCTTCACCATGAGGAGGAGTGGTCTACACTGCGGGAGACAGACCTTACCACAGAAACAGCTTTTTGTTCTGTTCCTTCAGTGTTGGGGGTCAAACTCAGGGCCTCAAATGTGTCAGGCAATTGTTCTACCATTTAGCTACCATCACCCCCCCCCCCCGCGCGCGCGCACACACACACACACACACACACACACACACACATAGTGATTTCATTGATCATGGATGAAGCCTAAGCATCTAAATGTTTTTAACGCCAGGTTTTAAAAGTGCCACATCCCAGTAATGCTACCAGGCTTCAGGCAGTTGCTACAATAAGCCCCATTCTGGCTCTCCTGCTGTGACCGTCACCTAAGTTAACTAGCATCTCATCAAAGCTGCTGGTTGTAAAGAGAAAAGAAACATGCAGCCAGCTTCAGCGCAGCACTGGGTTTGAGTCCTAGAACTTCCACTTGGCAGCCATGAGACCTTGAGTTAATTAGTCACCCTGAGCCTCAGATCTTATAAAAATCCCTATGCCCGTTGTGTAGAATTATTGTAAGAGCGGTAGACGTCAAAGATAATGTAGCTGGCTTTAGTAAGGAGAACCACATAATAAGATCAGATGATCAGTGAACGGATGACACATTTTAGTCAGCACACTTGTATGCCAGGCACTGTGCTAGACTCAAATCTCATAACTCTGCTTAAAGTGCCACTTTTTTTTCTAGATACTTATCAGTTTCTTTTCTCATTGCTGTGACCAAATGTGTGGCACTAAGCAACTAAAGAGAGGACCGGTTTATTTTGGCTCACAGTTGAGGGGATCAGGGTGTCTTGGATGGGGAGGCATTCAACTGTAGTGTCTGGAGAGGCTGGTGGCTCTCTTCTGTACCCATGGCTCAGAGGCAGAGACAGGACAGGAAGTCCTAGCTCGCCAGCAACCCACTTCCTTCAGCTAAGCCCTGCCTCCTAAAGGTTCCACAACCCTGTACAATAGCGCCACCAGCTGGGAAGGAAGGTTACAGCACACATGAACGTGGCTTAAACACAGGGTTGCAAAGAATTTCACCTTCATGGGGGATTGGAAGGATGTGGAAGAAAACATACTTTAAATACATTCCTGTGGGTGCCATGGAGGTGCAGTAATCGTGTCTCATTTTCTATTTAAAACCTTTGGGAGGAATGAAGATGACAAAGCGACATCGTGACTGTGGCTCCTTCCATGTGGCACAGAACAGAGGCTGTAGACTCGGACCATTTCTTCCCAGCGGAAGACTCCGCCATCTCGCGGCCTTGAGTACTCTTGAACGTGGCCAAGTCTATCTCAGAGATGTGCTAGAATTTCTGGCTCTGTCTACCGCTCCTCCTTCTTTCCTGTCCCCTTTTACTGGTGGCAGCTGGGTGCTTGCCCAGGCTCTCTTCCACCTCTTCTTCCTATGGCCCCACCCCATTGATTCCCTGACATGTTTCTGTCTTCCTGTCTACTGCTTGGGAGACCCAATTCTCTTTGTGATGCCAATCTTGTTTTTTTAATAAAAAGCACTTTTAGTCTTAAAATGCCTACTAATCAAAACACGAAATCTAAAAGAAACATTCTACCATGGGATGCCATAACCTTCTAACTGCAGGGAATTAATTTAGCAATTTCCCATGGGAAAATTGACTCATAAATCTTAGCTCACTTCAAGATCCCAAACACGAAATGTCATCTGCTCTTGAAGCTTATTGTCAAATGTCAGGGTTCTGTTGCTCATATTAACCTGTGCTTGGCACACCGATTTGACCCAGTGCACACCGGCCAAGAACAAGCCGGCCGCTGTTTCTGGAAGGGTGAAGAGAAGACTCATTTCTAATGAAGAAAGGATAAAGAGTAGATAAAAGAGAAGATAGAGACCCTTCCTATGTACTTTGTATTGAAGTTTTGATTTGTTTGTGTAACCATTAGCCTTTAATTATGAAAATTATAGATGGACATTATACAACATGTGGAAAAAAAAAACAGTAGAAAAAAAGTCCCCAACATTGGTATTAGCCAGTGAACATGGTCAACACTTGGACTTCACTCCCTTAGGTATACTGCACATGTAGTTTTGTAAACTTTGTTATCAAAATAAAGTCATAGTATGTATAGTTTTCTATTTGATTGCAGATTTTCCGTAGGCATGTTTTAGTGACTAATAACTTACTGTGTAAATGTAACAAATACTTTTCTCTGTTTTTGTTGTATTTTAAGTTATTTCTTGCTATGGGAACATGGCATACAGTTTTTCTCTCCATGTGATTTGGGATGGCTTCCTTAGATTAGGACTCTAAAAGACAAATTACCAAGTCAAAAAGTTATAATACTTAAAAAATTAATCTTTATTATTAATATTGCTTTATGTGTGATTTGTCTTACCTGCACATACATCTGTGCACCATGTGTGTGCAATGCCCACAGAGGCCAGAAGAGGACATTGGATTTCCTGGAACTGGAATTACAGATGTTTGTGAGCTGCTGTGTAGGTGGTGGGAACTGAACCTTGGTCCCGGGCAAAAGTAGCCAGAGCTCTCAAGTCCTGAGTCATGGCTCCAGCTATTCTCATATGTATGTATGCTAATACACTAGAGGCTGGTACTATACTACACATTGAATACATTAGAAGCTGTTAATATACATTGCCAGCTTCTCCCTAAAATGCCACAGGTACTGTGCTCCCAGGATGGTACTATGGTAGAATTTGCATATTCCACCAAGCCAAAAAGGATGGCTTTTGTTACTGGCATTACTTTCATGTGTTTATTGGATTAGTAAGTAAATACAAATTGAAGTTAACTGGTCATTTGCATTTTTGTTTGTTTTTAAAATCAACGTATATGAAGCCTTTAGAAAAACCATCTCTCTGTTTTCAATTTGCTGTGTGCTTTCAAATGTTGTGGTGGTATTTAAGCCACATGCATTTAAAGTTTGTGTATTCAAGTGATCATGGACTCCTTTAGGTTCAGAGGGAGAAGGCTGACTTTCAGGTGTCACCCGGGGTGCAATCAGAGACAATGTCAGACACACATGCCTTAGAAATTTCAGAGAAAGTGGCAAAAGTAGAAGCAAGCTCAAAAAGCAACACCTAAGAGTGTTCTAACTTTAGAATATATGGTCCCTGAAAAATTAAGAGTGCATTGCCTTGCTTTCTTTTCCATCTCTCTGATGAGACATCATGACCAGGGTGGACTTACTCAGAAAAGTGTTTACAGTTTCAGGTTAGAGTTCATGATGGCAAGGCAAAGACACTGTATCAGAGACAGGTGAGTGCTCACATCTTGGTCCATAAACAGGAAGCGGAGAGAACATTATCTGGGAGTGGCTCAAAGGCTGCGCCAGTGACACACCTCCTTCAACCCCACTGCAGCTCCTAATCCTTCCAATAGCTTCACCAACTGGAGACCAAGCATTTGAATACACATGGAGCACCACACTCAGACTGCAGAGGAAGTGCTCAAGACCTTAGGTAGCAAAAAGGCACAAAGCAGCTTTAACCTCTAGGAGAAAAGACCTATGAGGCAAGTATTCTGTGTAAAGCTATGTCTTTCAAGAATGAGCAATTCAAAACTGCAAGTATGACAAAGGCTCTCTTCTTGGTTGTTGGAAAACTGTCTAAAGAGTGCAGTTCTGTGAGATAGAAGAGAGGTCCACAGAAAGGAACCACTTGAGTAAAGAAGACAGTACTGGCTTGGCAAAGCTAAATTGTATCGGCTGTTAATCGATGGTTATCCATCAACATGGCAAAAGAAACAGCACATTTGGAGGAAATTTTGATGTTGTTAGAAGGAGACTAGAGATAATAATGCTATCCCTGATTAGAAAATAAAGTTTTGTGTATGTATCTTTTAATTTATTATAATATGTACAGGTGTTTTGCCTGCATGTGCTTTTGTCCACCACATGCTTGTCTGGCACCAGAAGAGGCCAGAAGAGGGTACCAGATGTTACCATATTGAGTGAGCTGCCAAATGAAAACTGGAAATTGAACTCAAGTTTATTTGTTCAAGAACAACCAACTTTCTTAATGGCTGAATCATCTCTCCAGCCCCCTGTAACCATCTTCATAGTTGAACTCATTGAGAGGAAGAAAAAGAGCGAACAAAGCTATTTTATACACTTAGGCTGCAAAGCCTCCACTCAGCAGTGAGCAGTGCTAGGCAAATAGAATCAGAGAAACCATCCAACTGGTTGTTTACCTTATTGGCCCTGATCAGTGGCCGTCTGAGCAACAAAGACAAGCTTAGTGTCCCCTCACTTTAGAGCTGAACAAGGAGGATTTAACATGAGCTCCTTCTCCTCCTTCTTCCTCCTCTCCCTCCTCCCCCTCCCCCTCCCCCCTCCCCTTCTCCTCCTCCTCCTCCTCCTCCTCCTCTTCCTCCTCCTCCTCCTCCTCCCCCTCCTCCTCCTCCCCCTCCTCCTCCTCCTCCTCCTCCTCCTCCTCCTCCTCCTCCTCCTCTTCTTCTTCTTCTTCTTCTTCTTCTTCTTCTTCTTCTTCTTCTTCTTCTTCTTCTTCTTCAAATTTGGCAGTGTTTTATTTTCCTTTACAATTTAATAAATACTTCTTGATGACTGCACATGGGGTAAGGCTGCTTGGTGGTTCAGAAAGATCCTAGTGATGGTGTTTTCCTGACAGTGTGCAGCCTTCAGTACTGAGTGGAATAACTTGTATGCCATCACTGTCAACCCAGCAAGACCGCATTTGTGCCCCCATCGACCTCAGGATTGTTGGTAACTTGGACATACTTTCCCAAATCACCTTGCCTCCTTGTGTCACAAGGCTCAACTTGCTCACATTCACTTCAGTAATTGTACCTTTGGTGATCACACCCAGGGTTGTATATAATGGGGATGATGGGTTCTTTTCCACACCGAGCACTGGGACACAAAGGTAGCTTGTTGGAAACATAGGCTCATTGGTCTAATGAACCCTTTATACTTAGGTGGTTTTCTTGTAAAGCCATCGCCAACAGAGCAGACTTTAGGAGCCATTCTTTTCCATGCCTTCTTTCTTCTTTTTCCTCTTTCTTTCTTTCTTTCTTTCTTTCTTTCTTTCTTTCTTTCTTTCTTTCTTTCTTTCTTTTGTTTGAATAACTTTCAATACTTCTGTTTCTCCTTGGTCACGAATTTTGGGTAGAGGAGCCTCCCATTTTCTCACCTTTTCTTTCTGTTTCTGCTTAACCATGTTGGAAAATACTTTTGCTCTTGGCTTTCTCTCTGTCCAGTAGATTGGCGGGGATGGCAGGGACCGTTCCCTGTGGAGTCTTCTCATCATCCTTCTGCTTGGTGTTTGTCTTTTCATTCACCTTACTAGTCTTTTTCATTTGTATTTTCTTGGCATGGCACTGTTTATGGTAGAGCTTAGCCTTCAGGCCATTTTTTTTTTTTGCCTTCTTTGAAAGATCATGGGCCTCCCTCCCTTCCTTCTTTCTCTTTTTCTCATAGTAGTCCAAACAATATCCATATTGTTTGTGGTTCAATTCAATATATTCACTTTGTGACAATGATGACAGTCATGGAGCAACTGTGCACAACCTCCTAGGTGCCAAAAAACTCTCAATTTCTGGGTGTCACTGGTCCATGAGCCTGCTGTGCTCCAATCAGAATGGAAAAAGATTAACATGAGCTTCTCAAACATTGATCAAAAGGATGTACTCATACCAAGCATAGTGGTGCTAATAACACCTCTAATTCCAGCATTGGGAAGCTGAAGCAGGAAAATCAAGAGTTCAAGGTCAGCCTGAGTCAGCATAAAACCTTGTGTCCAATATAAATATAATAGTACAAATAATGGTATTGAATGTATTGATTGATTGATTGATTGTGTGTCTGCAGCAATCAGAAGACAGCTTGTGGAAGCTGGTTCTCTTTTTCCACAATGCAGGTCCTGGGATTGAACTCAGGTTTAGCTGAGCCATTTCACTGACCCTATAGAGAGAATTTTAAAAGTAGTTGTGAAACATGATTTAATGAAGAGGGGGCAAAGTTAATCTACATTAGTTGCAAATAACTGACATTATAAGATATCGTTGGAAACAGCCCTAGGTTAAAAAACACCATATTGGGAATTCTTAAAAATTAAAAAGATACTCCATGCTGAAAAGTTCATAAGATTAAAGTAGAATTGGTATTTACAGAGAAATGTGTGGCCTTCCTTAATATGCACATTAAAAAGTAAAGTTGAACATTATTTAACTAAGCTGTTTTTCTCCTGGCCATCCTGGAAACCGAACTTGGGGTCCATAGCATGGTAAGCAAGCACTCCACCCCGAATGACTGACCATAGCCCCTAGATAAGCACTTGATGGGAAATTTTAAAAAAATTAAGAAACCCTAAAGAAAGAACTAGAGAATAAAGATAAAGTCACACCCTTCTGAAAAATAATTAAAATGAAAAATCCAGCAGAAACATGAACCAAAAAAAACCAAATTCTCTTCTTTTATTTTTGCTAACATTCCATTGTGGAAACTTCCAACATGGAATCGATGAATGAATGCAGCCCCGGAGCCAGTCTGACTCGGCTCTGTGTGCTCCTATATGGATGCCGTACCTTTATCTCCCAGTCAGCCTCCTCACCTCAAACACCTACCACTTAGATGGGGTAGACGAGGAGAACGACATTTTAGCATAACTCACAAATTTAAAAAGCAGGCACAGACTAGGCAAGATGACTCTGCCCGGAAAGCTGTCTGCTCACAGCCTGACGATGCACGGGTGAGCCCAGAACTCACATAAAGGCGAAAGAGAGAGTTGTCCCCTGACTTCCAACCCCCCCCACATACATAACAATAATAGTAATATTAATAAATAAGCAAGGGTAGGCACAATAACAATGAAAAACTAAGGCTCAGCCAGAGTGGACACTGAGGCTATTGGAGCACATTTCATCTGTTTGATGAAACATCACTGTATAATTTTAAATAAATATATAAACCGACAAAATTTTGCCAGGAAAGTGAGTAGAAAAATCTCACTATAGTGTGGCATTAAGCACATGGGTCTGCGGCTGGAATGCAGACTGGCTGGGTTCGAGTTTGGCTCTGCTCCTATAGTGAGCTTGACAAGAAACCTGCTCCCTCCTCACCGTCTCTCCTCAAATGTAGAAACTGCACACACAACTGCCACACTGACCAAGTGAACACTAGTTAATAAACCAACAGCTTGGAGGAGGACCTGGCATGTGTTATATCAACTCTGCCAGTGTGATAAAAAAAGGGGAAAAAGCAAGAAGCATTGGTCATCATAAACATCTTTTCCCAAAAAGGAGACTAATAGGAAAGATGGCTGTGCTCAGAGAACAGGTCATCCCGTCTTACACATGTTGTTCCAGATAATAGCCAAAGACAAAGCCACTCCATTTGTTTTATGAGTCAGTATAATAAGATTCCTAAGCTAGTCAAGGACAGAATATGCCACTCCACCTAGAAACATCTATGTAACAAATCTGAAATAGTTGCAAATCCAGAGGAAACATTTTAAAAATAAGGCTAATACCCCAGGAATGCACAGAATATCTAGCTTCGGAAAAAACTGTCAGAGTTATTTATCAAACAGCAGATTAAAAGGGGTCGCTCACGAGATGGTGGATGCAGGATGCAGGCACTGAACAGGTGCTAAGTACTTCACACTTGTTTGTGGATTAAAAAGGGAACAAAGATGGAAGCAAGGAAAACTGAAGATTCTTGGCCTCACCAAAAGCATCCAAAAACTCGTACGCTTTGTAACCCATTTCATTGGATACTAAAGTGGCTTTTCCATTTAGGTTAGGAACAAGGAGCTGCTGTGGACACAGGCCTACAAGACCAGCATTTGGAAAGAGAGGCAAAAAGATCAGGAGTTCAAGGCCAGCCTTAGCTACATGGCAAGTTTGAGGTTAGCCTAGGCTACATGTGACTCTGTCTCCAAAAATACAAAACCGGAAATGAAACAGAGGCAGGAGAGGAGGGAGGGAGGGAGAGCTGATGATGTCTCCTGGGTATGGCTGTCTGCGGTCCAGACAGTCCTGCAGAACTAGTATTTCCTATAGACGAACTGTGAATGCTTCCAATGCTGGTTTTAAAAGTCAACATCTACGAGGAGAGTAATCAAATGCCTGAAACACAAAACAAGAGATTTGCAAACGTTTTGACTGAGAAAGCTTCTTTGAAGTTTTACTAAGTTGACAGTAATGAACTATGCTCCTGAGAGGATAATCAGTGTGGTAAAGATTTGTCCTCAAAGCATCAACCCGTGCCATTCCAATACAAATCCCAGTGTAGAACTTCACACATCCATGTGGAAGAATAACGCTTCAAAAAAAGACACTGTAGCTCTGAGAAATAATTGTCTGTTTTACCAGATACAAAGATTTATCACGGAGTTGATTGAGTGAAATAATGTGTCTAACCTCAGTTATCTGTGGGCAGTCTCAAAATTCTCCAAGCAAGTCCATGAGTAGAGATCTTTGTCACAGAGTAAATCTGGCACCACACACCAGGAGGCAGGGTTATGACTGCTGAGTGTTCGAATCTTCCATGAAGCACAGAAGAGAAAGAAAGGCTCACTCTAAAGAGAAGGCTCATTAGATTGCACTTAAATGGGACAAAATTTTAAACTGTGGCAATTAGGAGGGAGTGCCCTGAGGGATTGCAGCAGGAAATACTTCTCAACCAATCACACAGGGAAGGGCTAGAATCTCAGACTCAGTCTAAACATGAACTTCTGATTGGCTAACAAGCTGGAGTCCTGCTCAAACGAAAGATTTGGTCAGCACATCTGTGACCACAAGCGTATGGGCAAAGCACATTATATATATATATATATTTGTGTGTGTGTGTGTGTGTGTGTGTGTGTGTGTGTAAGACATGTGCACTTGTATGTAAGTATCATCTTTGGAGGCCCCAAAGAGGGCATCGAATCCCTCAGGAATGGAGGTACAGGTAGTCATGGGGTACCCAGTGTGCGTGCAAGAGCAATGCATGTTCTTACCCACTGAGCTGTTACTCCAGCCCCTGGTGAGTATTTCTGAGCACTTAAACATTCTGGCACCATGACAGAGAGATGTCCAGTCCTCGGGTAGTCACAGCTGCCTGTGACCTTGAGAGATTCTAACACCAGCCACTCTTGGGCTACAGTGACACAGATGTACGAGGAGAGGTACCCCAGAGGCCTTGGAGCCTCAGAACCTGACCCAGGGTTACAAATGCCCATGACATCATGTGGGGACTACTCTGTGAAGTTCACAGTGGAGGTTGCTGGTGATGAACCCATACCCCGAGTGAGAGGCACACTAGTTCACACATCACATAAAGCAGCTACGAAAGACACTTGAGAGTCACAGCAGCTCCTTTTGGTCAGAATGTGGCCGGCGGAGGTTGAATTCCCGGCTCTGGCCCCATTATCTTTTGTGTCTCTCTCTGCTCTTATCAGAATGTGAGCTGTACATTCTGTGCGGAACATTCCGTTCTCCATTGGGGCTTTGATCACTCAGTGCTCCTTGCTTTCCACAGCCCTCCCCCACCCCCAGTCAATTCCTGGAAAGTGTTCCTGAGACGCCCGTGAGGCTGTCTCTGACCTGGGCTTTCTGTGCCTGGACCTGCCTTCTCTGTAGCTACTGAAGCCTTCTGTGGAAACCAGCTTTCTACTTGGTGTTGGGCTAGTGAGCATATAATATTAAACTCCTTTTGACAAGAGTCACTTCTGCCTGAAGCCAAGTGCCTGAGCACGACCCATATCTGCATATCTGCTTCTTTCCTACCAACCAAATGGCTTTGCTGTTGATGTCCCAGATGAACTGGGGCATGAGCACTGGCCCTTGATGACACTGTTTGACACGGTCCAGAATCTCTTGGGACTTGCCCCTTTTCTGAGACAGCCCTGCTCCCCACCAGATTCCCTCTCTACACTGCCACTACAAGTGGAGTCCTAGCAGCAGTGATTACAGCATGTGTCTGTCTACCCCAGCCACAGATGACCACAAGGACGTGGGCAGTGGGTCCAGGAGAGAGAAGGAAACACAAAGGGGCTGGATTCTGCCAGAGACAGTGAGACGAGGGAATGTGGTTGGGATGGAATGGAGCAAAGTCTAGCACTGGAGAGGCTGGACGTGGCTCCCTGAGGGTTAGCTGGACATTCTGCCCCTGTGCCAGGAAGTGCTACATAGGACTGACCAATCTATAGGACATCTTTATTTCTTAGAAGAAATTCTCCTGCTTTTGCCAAAGTGAACCAAAGGAAGATGAGAAGAGAGACTGAGAGACAGCAGAGGGCATGGAGTGAGGGAGAGAGAGAGAGAGCTCAGCAAATGGGAGATATGCTGGGCAGAAGTTTTAAACAGCCTCTGTGATTTCTCTTTTACATTTTATTTCTATTATGTTTAAGTTGTGGGTATGTCTTTGTGTGTCTTTGTGAGGGTATATGCACGTAAGCGTGAGTTCCTGCTGAGGCCGGATGAGTTGGAGCCCTTTGAGGTGAAGTTACAGGTGCATGTGGTCCCCAGATGTGGTTGCTGGGAACTGAACTTCTGTCCTCTGCAAGCGTAGGAAGTGCTTTTAACCACTGACCACTGAATCATCTCTCTCCAGCCCTAACCCTCTCTGTCTCTCTCTGTCCCTGTCTCTCTCTCTCTGTCTCTCTCTCTCTGTCTCTCTCTCTCTCTGTGTCTCTCTCTGTGTCTCTCTCTGTCTCTCTCTCTCTCTCTCTCTCTCTCTCTCTCTCTCTCTCTCTGTGTGTGTGTGTGTGTGTGTGTGTGTGTGTGTGTGTGTGTGTAGAGGCCTAAAGTCAACATCAAACCTTTCCTCCAATCGCCCACTCCCTAAGTCTTTTTTCTGCCACATTATTCACGGTGCCGTCTCTCCAGGAACTTGGTGGTTTGCTTGCCTTGGTTGACCAGCAAACCTTCGATCCTCTAGCACCCATCCTGGCTTGCCTGGCTTTCAGGCGGTGAGGGGAACCCAAACCCAGATCCTTGTGTGGGATCAACAAGCCAGTTCCTAACTGAGCTGCGTCCTCAGTCCCCAGCCTCTGTGATTCCCTTGCCCAGTGCTCACACTGCTGAGTGATTCCTTCCCAGTGCTCACACTGCTGAGTGATTCCTTCCCAGTGCTCACACTGCTGAGTGATTCCTTCCCAGTGCTCACACTGCTGAGTGATTCCTTCCCAGTGCTCACACTGCTGAGTGATTCCTTCCCAGTGCTCACACTGCTGAGTGATTCCTTCCCAGTGCTCACACTGCTGAGTGATTCCTTCCCAGTGCTCACACTGCTGAGTGATTCCTTCCCAGTGCTCACACTGCTGAGTGATTCCCTCGCCCAGTGCTCACACTGCTGAGTGATTCCCTCGCCCAGTGCTCACACTGCTGAGTGATTCCTTCCCAGTGCTCACACTGCTGAGTGATTCCTTCCCAGTGCTCACACTGCTGAGTGATTCCTTCCCAGTGCTCACACTGCTGAGTGATTCCTTCCCAGTGCTCACACTGCTGAGTGATTCCTTCCCAGTGCTCACACTGCTGAGTGATTCCTTCCCAGTGCTCACACTGCTGAGTGATTCCTTCCCAGTGCTCACACTGCTGAGTGATTCCTTCCCAGTGCTCACACTGCTGAGTGATTCCTTCCCAGTGCTCACACTGCTGAGTGATTCCTTCCCCTTCAGCTATACTGGGACCTAGCTCTTTCTACAGCCTCTAATTAATTGACGGTAAGTAATTAAGAAAAGGAACTCATTCTAATTGCTAGTCAACAAGGGACGAGATGCTTGCTTTACAGCTATGAGAACATGTTTTCTGTCTATGCTGCTGTGAGCCTGGGAGACCCCAGGCCTCAGTAACACTCTACCTAGCCGTCAGTTGGACTTTATTAGCCTATGGGAATAGAACCCCAACTCCTAATCAAATCTCCTATGCAGAAAATGAATGGCTGGCTGTTCATCTGGCCTGCTGTGGCTCAGGGTGTGCGAGGATAGGGACCCTGAGAGGCAGTTCAGGGTACTGCCATTGCTATGGCTTACTCTGCAACCTTGAGCCTGGCTGCGTGCTACTGAAGTCTCAGGAGAGCTATTGCTCAGCAGATTATCACAGAACTGATGCCTTGCTCTAAAGAATGTATCACTCATCAGTCCCAAGGAGAAGAGAAGGAAATGGGGAATGTGATCCTGGGGACAGAGCAGGTGTGAAATCATACTGGCCTAAGACAGGACCTTCACAAGGGCAGAGGGCTCCCATGGGAAGTGAGGCAGAGGTGGTCCTTAGTAAGGACCTGGCTCCCTTTCCGTTCAACAGGCTTCATCTGGGTCATCCCTCTGCCCCACCACCCCACACTTATCAGCCAGAGTCAACCAAGTCAAGGGCACCAGCGTTCCCCTGGCTATTCAGAATGGAAGCCATGATGGCTAAGAGACCTGCGATATGAGAGTCAGGCTAAACGACCAACCTAAACAAGAGTCACATGAAATTCCACAGCCATGTAATGGCCTGCACCTTCCAAACTGTTGCAAGCTACATTTACCACTTGGTTCCAACAATCTTCAGTACAAAGTGATTACTATTCACTTTATTTATTAAGACGGGGTCTCATACAGCCTAGGTCGTCCTTGAACTTGCTTTGTAACAGAGGATGACCTTGAACTTCTGACTCCCCTGCTTCACCTCTGGAGTCCTGAAATTGCAGTCACAAACTACCACATCTAGTTCATATAGAGCTAGGGATAGAGCCCAGGGGTTCACGGATGCCAGGCAAGCACTGTACCAGCTCATTGAGCTTCCTCTCCAGTCCCATCATGCACATCTTTCAGGTGAGATCAAGACAAGTTAACCAAGATCAAGTCTGCTTAGAATTGGCAGAACTGGGGAAAGAAGCTAGGGCCTTCCTCACAACAACTCTTGGCTCTTTCCCCCAAGATGTGTCTAGGGCCTTCCTAGTGTGTCACAGGGGTATATGCAGACATGCAGGGAGCCATGCAGGCATGTCCCAAACCGCCCATCAGACAGATAACCACAGACGGTGCAGGAACTGTACAGGGTACTCTAGAAGCTTCGCTGAATGACCTGCCCAGTACTGAGACTGGAAAGTTCTCCTACAGTAGCACTCACACAGCTAGATCAAAAGCCAACACTTGTTACCCAGGGGGCAGGCAAGGAAGAACATTCCAAGTGCAGGGACTCGGTTGACATTTTTGTGCAAGGAAAAAAAAATCTAGTAACATAACCATTCATTGAAAAGGGGAAAGGGAGGCAAGGGAGGGTCCAGGGGCCTTAAAGTTCTGATTGGAATGCTGCACGATTCAGAGAGCAATAGGAGCATGCGTCCTTAGCCAAGGGTTTCCACTTTCAGATTGCAGTAGAATAGTAATGTGACTGGAAACAGTGTGGGGATAGAGAGGAGCAGGGGCAGAGATGGGGAGAGGATAGGGTTGTTGTGTCATCAGGTGAAGGGCAAGTGAGAATGCAGTGCAGTGGCGATGCAGGAACAAGCTGGGGCTTATTATACTCCAGAAAAAAAATGATTCAAACATTTTTTTTTCTGACACAGATAATACAAGACAAGTCCTCGATCACTGCCTCTGAGATACAGGGGCAGCTCGGCCAACAGTCTGAGAAGAGCTTTGCTGAGATCAGTTGTTACAGATCCACATAGGAGCAGTGCAGGTACTCCGTCTTGAGGGTCAGACTCTTAGAGGAAGACACTGAACTCCTCAAGTGGAATCTAAACAACCTGGAAGCCGGTAGGAAAGGGGCACGAGACCTTCACATTACTTTCTTCATGCTAAGCCCGAGACCTGGCAGATTCTGAAACCCAAATTCCTGACAAAGGAAATACTTAAGTCCTGTCTTCTCTCTGAAACTCTGGAGAAGGGCGTTTGTAAGAAAACAGGGGACATGAAGGTGTCACAGCAGCTGGAAAAAAAGGGGAGGCAGCATTTAGTTTGTGTCATTGAAGAGTGGTCCAGAAGAAACAAGTGGGCATCCCTGTCCATCTGTCACCCTCATGAGGTCTAGTGTCCAAGGAATAGAGACCAAAAAACTGTTGGAAAGGCCTCTAAAAAAGAGGCCATATTCTGAAGCAGTGCCTGGTGTGGTCTGCATGCTGCCAGTATACTTGAACCCACAGGGAAAATGGTCGTAGCCAACTTTTGATTCCTTGTTGCTCAAGGGAAAATGTCTTCATCCACAATTAGCAATAAGGAGAATGGCATGTCTGTTTGAAACCAGGTACTTGTGACATACAAATCTTACCTTTAAAAGAACCCCCCCCCCACTTCTACCCCCTGTCTCTTTCCGCACACGCACGCGCATGTGCGAGCATGTGTGTGTGTGTGTGTGTGTGTGTGTGTGTGTGTGTGTGTGTATAGTATCTCCTATCTGCTTATTTTGTGAAGTGGTGCTGAACCTCAAGAGCATGTGACACAAACCACAGGCCCGCTGGTTTTAAGGCATTTAGGGTCTGCGTCTTGTCAGTTTTAATGGAGATTGAAAGGGGTAAATATTCTCCTAAACAGGAATTACTGTCCAGCTGAGGGGACATCTGGCAGGGTCTAATTGGCAAGGGCCATTCTTCCCATATCTGAACACAATTCCTCAAAGCTTGCTCAGAAAAAAAGTAATAAATGAGAGGGCTGGGGAGATAAATAGTGGTTAAAGCACTTCTCAGGAAGTATGAGGACAAGCGTTCTGATTCCCAGAGTCTCACATAAATGCCAGCTAGGCCTGTAATTCCAGCTTTAGTACGTTATCAAAGGGAATCCCCAGAGCAAGTTGGCTAGTGAGACCACCCATATCAATGAGATCTGGGTTTGACTGAATGACTTTCCTCAATGAATAAGGCAGAAGAGCACTGAGGATAATTGTCTACTGCAAGCTTGGGAGTTCACATGCATGTTGCACACAAGTATGTATGGACTCACACACAAGTGCCTGCCACACACAAATGTCAAAATAAAAATAACCTTGTTTGTTTGTTTTAGAGTAATTAGGTTATTTTGAAATGGGTCAGAACCCAAGCATATGGTTCTGCTCTGATGTACTCCTGGGACGTTATCTATCTTCTCTCTAAAATGAAATAACTCAGTGAGCTTTCAACAACCAGCATTTGCTTTTGAAATTGCTGCCAGAGAAGTGTAGCCTGACGAACCCACTTGGAGAGACCAAGGGCTCCACTAATTTTTAATTCAAGGTCAATGGTACTCTCTGACCATCATCTATTCTGCACTTGTCTTATAGAGCACAATGGCGCTATGATGATCTTGGAGCTAATGAAGGAGACAGGGGCCTGAACAAATGACAAGCACCCACATAGATGGCTCTCAGCTCTGAACTGTGGAGGAGGGGCAGAGATTAGCCATGTCAGCAAGGAGCTGGAAATGGCTGAACTAAGGTTTGAAAGGGGAATAGCAGAACTGTGCAGAAGTTAGGGATCATAGGTGGGAGAAACACATTCAAATAGTAAGCAGCTGGGACCCAGTGCCCTCCCCACAGCCCACAGTGGAGTCCTAGGCAGCTTGCTTGCTTCTGGACTACAGAGCACCAGGCATGCTGTGTCCCCAGGGTCTTCTCACCATTGTTCACTGAGTCCACGTTTAGCTAACTTTGATCCTTGCTCAAACCAGATACTTTTGGGGGGGTTGTCACTCTTTGCTTCTAACTTCAATGGAATGTGTTCTTTGTGCTTTATTGAGAAAAGGTGTCAGATATTTTTAGAGTAAGACATTTTGAGTCCCCAGCCTGCAGCCCTGACCTCTCCATGGTCCAGGATTCTCTATGCTGATTCCTGGGTCCTACCTCCCTCACTGTAACTGTGTGTACCCTCCCTCTGGGAAAAGGACCCCCCGTCCCCATTCACATCCCGTAGAAAGAAGAAAACAGGCCAGAAGATCACCCCATTCTAACAGAAGTTGGGCTTCTTCCTTTTTGGAAAAGTCCCCTCACTAAGGCACAACCCTCAGAAACCTGCTGTTGTCATTCAAAATAATATTCATCTTCTGAATTAGCACATTTCACTTAGAATCCTCCCCCCCATCAGCTCAGTACTGCTGCTCTTCTCTGTGGGGGAAAGTGAATCTCACTAACTAAAAGGAGCCTATGCTGGGCCTGTCACCAGCCAGAGCTGAGGAGAGAGGTCCAATTAAAACAGACAAGACATGCCTGGTATCCACATCTCCTCAGTGGGACTCTCTCTCCCCCCTCTCTCTCTCATGCCAATATGAAATCTAGGCCACACACTATGTAATTCACAAACCACCCCAGGCTGCCTCTCTCCTTCCTCCTACCTATTGGCCTGTGTTGGAGAGCAGGTGTTGGGTGGGGAACACTTCCTCCACACACCCTGTGCCCTTTCATCCTTCCCTAGTAAGGTTGTACCTCAGCATGGAGACTCCAGGACAAGATCTCTCCACCTAGGCCCTTCAACTCTGCATTGCTTTCCCCAGTACTCTCCTCACAGTGTCTTAGAATGTCCTCATACTAGAGGCCATGGAATCCCTGTGGACACCTCAGTCATATCTTACTGGCTTTCTGCTTAGAGAAATGGCCATGAAGTGACTAAAGCCTAATGACCACTGAGTCCAGAAGACTCTCTTCTCCTTTGGCCTGGGAGACATTCCCTTCAGAAGACAGAAACAAAAGACAGCAACATACCGATGTTGTGGTCAGTGAGATGTGCTCTAAAAGAAAAGCAGGGCTTTAGCACGGGGATAAGAGCACTACACCCCAGAACAGCATTTGGGAAAGGCCATTTTGAGCGGATGTCTGTCTCATGAGGCAACCTCCTTGCATGGAGCCAGGGTTGAGTCCTCTCAGGGTGAGGTCAAGGAGAGGGCTGATCTGGCAATGGCTCCTGGAATGGCAGGCGGAGTGACTCTAGGATGGGTGAATGGAAAGGAAGAGTCATGCCAGCCCTGTTTATGAGATGATGGTAATTGTGTACATGGAGGAGCCAACATGAGACCTGCCACTGATGGCCAGCATGAGACATGTGTGACGGTCAACACACAGGACCCACTTCTATTACACCCTATCCCTGATAGCTGTTACTGGGTCTATGCCTTGAAGTCTTGTCTGAGTCTCCACTGCTTGCCCACAGAGCCTAGCTTTCCCTCACAATGAGTGAGAAGGAGTAGGGGCTTCGAGGGGACTTGGCAGCTCAGACCTAGTGCCTCCGGCTGTGCGGCCAGATCCTCAGCCTCTCTGCCTTTTCATTTCAATCCTGTAACAAGGATCTTGACACCAGCTCGCACTGCCTCATATACTTTGGTTTGGGATAGGGGTAAGGACATTGAACCTATAAAAAATATCGCTTGGCTAAGTGATGCTGTCATCTGAAAGTTGAGTGGTCTGGGGGTAGAACTCAGTTGATAATATGCTTGTCTATGTGGTGACTTGAATGAGAATAGCCCCCATTTGAATGCTTGGCTCCCAGTTGGAAAACTACTTAGGAAGGATTAGGAGGCCTTTTTGGAGTAAGTGGTGTGGCCTTGTTGGATGGGTGGTACTGGGGCATGAGCTTTGAGGTTTCAAAGGCCCACACTAGGGCCGGTTCTCTCTCTCTCTCTCTCTCTCTCTCTCTCTCTCTCTCTCTCTCTCTCTCTCTCTCTCTCTCTCTCCCTCCCTCCCTCCCTCCCTCTCCCCCCCTTCCCCATCTCTTGGGCCAGATGTGATCTCCCAACTCTTGCCATCACTCTCTCCACCATGATGACAATGGACCAACCCTCTGAAACTAAGCGAGTCACCATTTAAAAGCTTTCTTCTTTAAGTTGCCTAGGCCATGTGTCTACTCACAGCAATAGACCAGTAACTAAAACACCTATCACGCATGCATCCCTAGACTAAATCTTATCCTGGGACCACTTAACCTGAGCATAGTGGCACAACCAGGACATGATAGCACACACCTTTAACCCCAGCACTCAGAAGGCAGGGGTAGGTATATCTCCACGAGTTCAAGGCTACACAGAGAAACTTTGTCTGGTGGTTGTGGGTACCTAACTAGTGGTACATACTCAGATCTCATCAGGCGGAGACAGGGGCTGAAGTTGAAGCCATCTTCAGCTACATCGGGAGTTTTAGGGCAGTCTGGTCTACATAAGGGCCTGTCTTAAAAACACAAATCAAACCAAGATAAATCCCTCCTGACCTCCCCGCTCTCCCCCACCCCCAGAAGGCTTGGTATCAGGGTGCCAGCATGGTGGTGGATTCTTTAGGATCCTGTGAGGTCATGGGCATGACATTGAAGAAAATGCTGGAATCCTGACCTCTTCCCCTCTGCCTCTCACTCCCTGGATATTTGATGAGCACTTTGTTCTGCTATACAACTCCCATCCTGGCCATTTGAGTGACCAAAAGACCCCAAGACCCCCGGGGCAAGGAGTTTGTGGAGATCTTGAGTTGGAAATAGTAAACTTGTAAGCCAAAGCAAACACTTCTCTTTAGATGTTAATTAGACAGACTGCCTGAGCAAAGCTTTGTGCACAAGGGAGACTGCTAGAATGCAAATGACTGGCCAGTAAACACATTTTAGCTCAGGAGACAGGGTGGGGTTTTGTCTACTTGTTTTTGTTTTTAGTTTTTTGCTTTTTAAATGCAATATACCAACTTTATTTAACAAAACAGGTAAAATAAAACCGGCATTTATATTAAGAAAAAGCCACAAGAAACTTTATCTTGAACAACTTAAAACAACCTACTTGCAGTTGCATTTGACTGAGCTCTTTACTGTGAAGAACACAGCACATGCACAAGTATGGATGAAAGGTTTGTACATTTTTCAAGTATTTATTGAATACTACCTTATATACACACATACATTAAATTTGAAAAAGGTTAGATGATCCCAGCTGCACTTCATTTTTGTTGTCCTTTTGGAAGAGGTCGTCTAAAGAGAAGAATATACGCTTCTGGCTAATGAACCATGTAAGAAACCCATCCTAGACTCTGTCTGTCAGACACCAAGTCTCCTCCACTCCTCTTCCGATATCAGATGAGTTTTGGGTACTTGTTTAGAAAGTTCTCTGGGTAACATGACATGCTGATACTCGGTACTCGTAGTGCTCGTCGAAGTACTTGTCTGAGTAGTAGATCTGCTTGTGGGCCATCCTGCTGGTGCGCAGAGGAGAAAGCAGGAGCAGGAAACAGAGCAGGAGGGGCCCCACGTCCGCCTAGGGCCAGTGCAATGACTCCAATCGTCTGCTTACTTTTTAATAAGAGCCTTTCTTGTTGATCGAAGCCATGCAGAGACAAGCTTCCTTAGTATGACTGCACAGTTGTAAACACAATCTACATGGGCTAGTCACTCATTTCTTCAGAGGGAATTCAAGTGTCCCTCACATCTGCTTCAGAACCCAATTTCCATCCTGTTAGACATCCACTGTGCGTGCATCTGTCTATCCCTTGGTGAGAGTGGGATGTTCTTGAAGCCATGAGTCTCTCTTTGCAGGGCACTGCTGGAGAAACTGCTCGGTGTGCACCTGTTAGTGACTGAAAGTGAGAATCTGCATCTACTTTGGCCAGTTCTTAAATCTCTTACGGAGTCCACCTGACGTTCAGGAGAGGTTGAAACACATTCCTGCCTTGGAAGACTGAGAAATGAATCAACGACCTTCTGAATTTTCAAGATTCTACAGTCACTAAATGCAAGCTCACCAGCATGTCCACCAAATGTCAGCTTGATGTGAAGTGGCAAGGACACAGATATGAGCTAACAGCTACCTGATCTCTGGAAAAGGAGCCTAAAGTCTCTCTATGTGTATGAGCTCATACAAAGTGAAGTACAGCTCTTTCCAGACTCCTGGAAATCCACTGTGAATCTGTTTACCCTTTGTTGGCAGGTTTTCACTGTCTTCATAAGCTTGAACATGGATAATACGGAGTGGTAAAAGCCTTGCTTCCTAGGCTTCCAGTGGTGGGACTGGGACACCAATTCGGCCACAAAACCTCCTGCCCACACTTGTCCTGACTGCAAGATATGCTGGGACAATGGTGGCACAGAACTTGTGGGAGTAAACAGTCAAGGACTGGTCTAACTTGAGGCCCAAATTACATGGGGGAGCCCATGCTCAATTGGGCTGAATGGCTAGGAATTGGGAGCTGAATGGCCCAGAGACCTAGGGTAGAACCTAACATGATTGACTCCCCCCCCCCCCAAAGGTCAATGAAATGATTCTGCTATACTCATAGATCAGTGCCTGGCGCTGTTGTCATCAGAGAGGGTTCCTCCAGCAGCTGATGGAAACAGATGCAGAAACCCACAGCCAAACATTAGGCAGAGCACAGGGAGCCCTGCAGAAGGGGAGAGAAAGAAGTATAGGGGTTATAGGGGTCAAGGGCATCAGGAGACCTTGGCTCACAGAATGAATTAAGCAGGGCCCAAAGGGGCTCAGAGAGACTGAAGCAGCAATCAGAGCCTGCATGGTCTGTGCTCTATCCTCTGTGTACATCCTGTGGTTGTTTAGCTTGGGGTTTTTTAGGGGACTTCTAACAATGAAAGTAGGGTTGTCTCTGAATCTTTTGCCTGCTCTTGAGACCCTTTTCTTCTTCTTAGGTTGCCTCATCCAGCCTTGATATGAGGGCTTGTGCCTAGTCTTACTGCATCTAGTTATGCTGTGTTCAGTTGACATCACTGGGAAGCCTGCTCTTTTCTGAAGGGAAATGGAGGAGCAGTGGATCTGGGAGGGAGGAGAAGAGGGGCTGGGAGGAGCGGAGGAAGGGGAGGCTGTGGTAGGGATGTAGTGTATGAGAGAAGGATAAATAAAAATTGCAAAAAAAAGCTCAAGCAATAAATTATAGACAATGGGACTTCATGGATTATATATACATATATGTCAAGTTTATTTACATAGGATTAATTATTTTTTTAACAAGTCTTGCTTTCTGAAGATCTGCCCCACTCCACAGATGAGGAAGGAGACAACTGTTCTGAAGGCAGACAGGAGCTAGGAGGGTAATAGGAAAGGCAATGAAAACAGGAGGCAGGAAAGCTGTGTCTAACCCTTCCTGCAGGAACACGCTTTCTACTTGAACACCTGGCTGGCTGTCCTTGTGTCACCTCTAATGGAGTGCTGTGCGTGATGTCAATTAACTCCTATTGATGCAACAACATACCAGAGAAAATCAACTTACAACCACAAGTAAGAGGTTCATTTGCTTTCAAAGTATCCTCTCTGCAGTTGGCTGGTACCATTGTCACAGTCCTGAGGTAAGACTTCAAGGTAACAGGAAAACACGGAGCATCCAAGGGGCTGACCCTGTGGCAGCCAGGAAACAGAGAGAAGGAAGAGAAAGTGTCTCTGGAACACACACACAGTGACTCCACTGTCTCTTACTAGGCTCCACTTCTGAAGTGCTCACTCAGCTCTGAATTCACAGACGGAGCAACTATGTGACGTTAGCTCTCTCTCAGTCCAGAGCCTCTGTGCTCTTTAAGGACACAAGTTCCCTTCCACAGCCCTACTGTTTGTCTTCTCCACCACAACCAGAGCAGGCTTTTGAAACCTAATCTAATCCTGCCTTGCCCTTTCCCTTAGTGGAACCTTTGGCTTTGAATGGACAGCTCAGACAGGCCCTATACATCGGCACTGGCTTTCTTGCAAGCCCATTCCCACCCTCATTCCCATTCTAGGAGACACTCCAGCCCCCACCTACCACTCTGGACCTGATCAGTCCGGCTTCCTCCCATCTATCAAGATGAATGCGTGAGTGAGCGAGCTTCTGACCTTCCTGCTTTAGCACCCACGCTGTGGTTGTCAGAGATGTCCTGATGCTCCCGTCACTTCACACTGACCCTTTCGGAAATGGCCCATTCTTTAAAATAATCTCAATTTCCTTCCCAAAATTTCCCTTCATAGGGAGATGTCTCCCTATGATTAAAGTGTTCTCTGAGCAAGAAGGAGGGCCTACGCTTAGATCCCAGCACTCACAAAAACTGAACACAGCAACACAGTCTGTAATCCCAAAACAGCAGGGAGGAGTTTGCTGGACACCGGGTGAGAGCTGCAGGTTAAGTGAGGAGCAATACAAGAAGATACCCCGAGTTGACTTCTGGCTCCCACATGTATGCACAAACAGGTGCTCATGTACATGCTCATGGGGAAAGAAAGGGGGAGGGTGAGGGTGAGGGTGAGGGTGAGGGTGAGGGTGAGGGAGAGGGAGAGGGAGAGGGAGAGGGAGAGGGAGAGGGAGAGGGAGAGGGAGAGGGAGAGGGAGAGGGAGAGGGAGAGGGAGAGGGAGTGTCTGATATAGAGGGTGCAGGCCTGGGATTTAGCTCCCATGTAGCTCAACAATCTTTCCTCCAGGAGCCACTGCCATGAGGCGCTCCAGGACTGCAAAGTGACTGTTCCCCATGTGACTGCAGCTTAGAGAATAGCAAAAAGGTTGTGATACATTTCCAAGCTGCCTACCTTCCTGACCAGCCCAGGGCTCCCTTTGTCCCTTTCATAGCAGGATAGGAATGTGGCACTCCTCAGGAGAACCACAGCAGAGCTTGTCCCAGCTGCTAGGCTGTCAGGCTGATGCAGGGGTGCAGCAGGGTGCTTCACCTTGCTCCATCTGCTATCTTTGTGACAGCCCTATGAGTCAGGCAGACAGGTATTGCTGTGTCCATCTATAACTTCCGCAACCAAGCTAAAAAAATGTGGAAATACTGGTTCCTGCTTTCAGGACTGGGGTCAGTGCCAGATTCCCCCACCCCTTACACTGTCTGTGATAAACGGAGGATTCATGATGTAACTGGCTGGGTATTCTAACCCCTCACCCACCCCTTTCCTTTCTTCCTGCCTTTTTTTTTTTTTTTTTTGTAATACTAGGAACATAGGCAAGCTCAGAGGTATGGGGCTTAATCCCATGATGACAGCCAGCTTTGACAGAGATACAGACACACAAGAGCTAGAAGACAGGACAGGCATGTCTCAAAAGAATATACACACCTTATACACACACGTGCAAGAGGGTGGAGCGACCATCGCCCACTTCTAAGAAGAAAGAGCTTCACTTTGCCCACCTGCCTTGGACTCTATTCAAATTCGATGGGCAGAGTTCCTGAGAGCCAGACAAACAGGGAGGCCCCCATTCCTGGGCTGTCTCTGGAGGCGGTTTTGAAGAGAGCTTGCCAGCAGGGAACTGGAGGATGATTGACACCTCTCTCCCAGGATAACCAGGTGAGTCCTGGACCTGTCCCAACAGCTGTGGGCACAGCACCCAGACCTTCCGTCCTCAGGACCAGTGCAGGCGTGTACAAACAGATTCAGGCAGGCCTCCTATGGCTCTTAATCTGAGCTCTTAGCACCTGTCTCCCTCCCATCTATGCCTCTGAGAATCATCCCCTATCTGGTCCCAGCTTGATTCAGCTCACTGTGCCTTCCTGTGTGTGTGTGTGTGTGTGTGTGTGTGTGTGTGTGTGGTCTGACTGACTCCACAGGCAGTAGCAGTGGCCTCAGCGCAACCCCTGGTCAGTTCCACCTTGCTCCTCTGGCCATCTTCTTTGATGCAAAAACGGTGGTCATGCCCAAGGCTGTGGTGGAAGAGAAAGAAGACCATCCCAGTATTCTGCAAATTCTAAATTAAGATTCTGCTAGCAATTGTTATCAGAATGTGTTCTTTGGCTGGCTTGGGCCAGAAGACCCGGGGAACAAATCCAGTTGCTATCTGGAGACAAGTTGCAGGAAATAATCCTCAAGGGACAGATGAGCTGATTAAAATATCCCTGACTCTCAGTTTAGGGCTGGAGAGGGAAGGGAGGGTGTGATATGGTGTGTGACTGGTTCTCTTTGGATTGAGAAGCAGGCAAGGGGCACACACTGTAATTAGTTCCCTGCCTGCTCCTGGGCCCTGGATGGTTCCCGTCCCAGAACAACCCGCTCTCCTGCTGCCACTGCTCATTCTTAGTAGAAGTCCCACTGCTCAGGAGAAGCCCTGGATAGGAAGTTCTCAGCCCTGCAGTGCCAGAGCAGGAGTTGGGACAAGGCTCCAGATGAGAGGGGCTAGGGCATGTCCTCTGTCCAGGGTTCTAACCCGAGGCTCACTTCAGCCGTTGGCTCAAGCTGTGCCAGTCCAGTAGAGAAGGCCCTCAGGATAACGGGACTGGCATGCACAGTTCACCCCCATCTCTCAGCATCATCCTCTGAGCTGTCTAGCCTGGGTGGGTATGAGAACCAACTCAAAGCTTTAAATGGAAAGCCAAGCAATCCTCCTGGAGACATAAGAGCTCCAGGTCTAAATCTAGATTTAAATGTCCATGTGTACGCATATGTGGAGGCCCCAGGCTGGTTTCAGGAATTGTTCTTTACCACTTTTCTACCTCTTCACTGGGGGCAGAATCTGTCTCTTACGTCAGCCCAGCTCGCAGCAGTGGCCAGCTTGCTCTGGAACCACGTATGACAAGCAGAGTAACACACCCACACCTCATTTATGTGGGTTCTGGGGAACTGCACTCTTGTTCTCGCCCTTGAATGCGCGAGTGAATTAGAATGAAGTATACGCCATATGTGTATGAAATGGCTACTTTTCTCTGTATGCTGGCCAAAAAGTTATCTTATGAAAGGTTCTCTGGTCTAGAATAAGAAACATACTTGGACTCAAGTTTACAACTCATCCATTTTCTAGCTGTAGGATCCGAAGTGTTTTAATCATGAAGGTTAAAAACAAATAGTGCTCGCCTGGGTAAGATGCTGAACGTGCCTGGCCTGGGACAGGCACTCAGTGAGTTCCTGTGGTTCTGATTGCTTAAGCTAAGGAGCCTACACTCTGAAGGCAAACAGGCAAGGTTCAACACTGTAATTATTTGTCATAAAAAAATTAACTCAGTTGCCTAAACCAGAAACCTATGGGCGAGTCCTGACTCCTGCTTTCTCTCCTCCTCACTATTTATTGGATGAGTAGAACTCACTATCTCCATGTAAAGCCCAAATGTCTTTTGTATCTTTTTTTTTTTTTTTTGGCAAGGAGCTCTTCAATAATTCAAACCATCTTAATATGCAATATTAGCTTTTCTATTGATCAACATATTCATCAAAGGCATATACACCTGGCCACCAGTCTCATCTTATAAGATAACCACATTTATTTCAGAAAGTGATGGGAGACTGTGGCCCCAGGCAGCAGTGTCTCTTAAATGTGTGGTTTCAAGTAGCCTGCTGCAGATGTGGTTTGAATGTGAACCGTTCCCACAGGCTCATGTGCTTGGATGCTACATCCCCAGTGAGTGGCATTTAAAATTGTGAATCTTTAGAAGATGGGGCCTCGCTGGAGAAAGTGGGTTGCGGGATGAGGAGTGGCTTGGGTTCTCATGGGAACACTTCCTGCTTGCTATCTGCTTCCTGAGCTCAGATCCTATGTGACCATTGGTTTTCTCCTGCAGAGATACCTTCTCAGCCACGAGGGACTTGCTCCTGAGAGTGTAAATGCTCTTGTGGACTTCTGTGAGGCCTCAGCCTTGAGAAAAGGAACAGTATTGAGTCACCTTATTTTTTAACAACAGAGGTCTCTTGCAGAGTACTTCTCTATCCCTTGTCCCTTGGTGCCTCCGAGGAAGCACCTTACAGGCTGATCAACTTTAGTTCAAACCACCATGTTCTCTATTTTTGGCACCTCTTGTTTTTTTGAAAAATAAGATTTTTTTTTTTTGGTGGGGATCGAGAGATCTGATGGCAACACCGGGCCAACTCTGATTTCACAGGCTAAGCCTGCTTCAAGGCAGTGGTGGAAGACCGGATAGTCAAGCATGTTGTTCAGTCTGAAGCTCTGGGTCTGCTTCTAATTTGCCTGTGTTTCTAAGCTATGGCTCCCTATGTGGCAATAGAAAGCAGATGCCCAGACTCTGTGCTACTAGGCCGGCTGGCCTTGGGGAAGTTCTTAGTCCCCAGCCCTTTCTTTATGCTTTCTGCTCTGCTTACAATGGAACTCCATGCCACTTATGTCTAGTCAAGGGTGTGGAGAGGAAAAGTATCCCATAATGCCACACTCTTCCTGCTCTTCTTTTCATCCTTCTGCTGCCAACTCGCAGCGCAGCCCTGATCTTTCCTAAGGCCCAAACCTCTATTTAGCTACTGCTTTCTGCTGTGTGGTTTGGGCTCTCTCCATGCTGATTATGAGCTGGCAAATCACCTGAGGGGCTCCCTTTCTGAGTGTCCTCTTCCCTCAGACCCTTTCCTTCAAGTCTTGGCTGCCAAGGCAATGTTCTACCACTCAGCAAAGCTCTACCACTCAGCTGGTTTCAAACTCACCTTTGCTATTGTTGTTTGGTCTGCTGCAAATATTCAAATTATTGGGATGCAGCTGAAAGTAAAGCCAGGTTTTCATTTAAAGAGAATTTCTAGACAGTTTTTAAAAAAGATTTATTTATTATTATACATAAGTACACTGTAGCTGACTTCAGACGCACCAGAAGAGGGTGTCAGATTTAATTACAGATCGTTGTGAGTCACCATGTGGTTGCTGGGATTTGAACTCAGGATCTTTGAAAGTGCAGTCAGTGCTCTTACCCGCTGAGCCATCTCACTAGCCCCTCCAGACAGTTTTTAACATGATGAAAATCTACCTTAGCCATGCTTGGTGGCTCACATCTGTAATCCCAACAGTCAAGAGGCAGAAACCAGAGTGTCTTCATAAATTTGAGGTCAACCTGCTCTATATAGCAAAGTCCAGAGCTTAGTATCAACTCCTCCATCAAGCAGCAATCAAGAGGACGGCCCTGTTGAGGTGTTGTCTTCTACTGTCTGTAATGTCTTGGTCATCAACGTGACTACATCTTGAATAAACTACAATCCAGAACTGGAGGGCTCACCTGTGATCCAGATCTTGAGGCTGGAAGACACAGTTTCTGACTTGTGTAACCTCCCCTGCAACCTGAAGCTGGCTGAACCAGACCTCGACTTTGCTGCCACTAAGGAGAGGGTGGAGCCTGCCTCCCTAGATCACTCTATTGTTCAGCCACTGTCGCTGCTACCTGCTGGGAGGCCGCCTAGCTATTCCGGAGACTACACCCTATCCTGCACATGGTCACCTGCAGCTGGGCTCCAAAGATGATGTTTTAGCCAGAGTTTCTATTCCTGCACAAACATCATGACCAAGAAGCACTTGGGGAGGAAAGGGTTTATTCAGCTTACACTTCCATACTGTTGTTCATCACCAAGGAAGTCAGGACTGGAACTCAAGCAGGTCAGGAAGCAGGGGCTGATGCAGAGGCCATGGAGGGATGTTACTTACTGGCTTGCTTCCCCTGGCTTGCTCAGCCTGCTCTCTTATAGAACCAAGACTACCAGCCCAGAGATGGCACTACCCACAAGGGGACCTTCCCCCTTGATCACTAATTGAGAAAATGCCTTACAGTTGGATCTCATGGAGGCATTTCCTCAACTGAAGCTCCTTTCTCTGTGATAACTCCAGCTGTGTCAAGTTGACACAAAACTAGCCAGTACAGATGAATTGGCGGGAATCGGCCTCCCCTCCTTTATAAAGTGCATCCGCCATTGAACATTCAAACCTTGAGCAGACTAGCATGTCTTGGTTCCATTATTTCTCGACCCGCCTAGGTTCCCTCTTCGCTTTCAGCTCCAGGCTGCCTCCCAGGCTCGAACCCGGACATGAGAGCCACAGACCCACCCCAACAGACTTGGATCTTGGCATGGAGGTCTTGAGGCACAGTGGCTATGAAAAACGTAGGCCCAGGTAAGGTAGTACATGCCTTTAATCCCAGGAGACTAAAGCTATTAAATCTCCAAGTTCAAGGTCAGCCTGGGACAATGCAAGTTCCAGAACCAGGCGTGGTGGTACAAGCCTTTAATCTGGGCCACACCTTCTGTTGGAGATCTGCGTAAGGACATTGGAAGAAGGAAGATTCGCTCTTCTACTTGCATTGACTTGCCAGCACATCTGTTATAACCTACTTCTACAGAAGACCAGCTGAAACAACTAGCCTTGTGGGACTGAGCAACTACTAAATTCTTAGACTTCCAATTCCCAGCTGACCATTGTAGGAAAGTTGGACTAGACTAGAGACTGTAAATCATCATAATAAATTCCCTCAATATAGAAAGACATCTCATATGTTCTGTGACTCTAGAGAACCCTGACTAATACACTGTCTACTGTAATGCTAAGTGTGGGCTGTAAAGACCTGGGATCTGCACATAGCCCCTGTTACCCTTCCCCCAAGTTAATAATTCTTCTTCTTCTTCTTCTTCTTCTTCTTCTTCTTCTTCTTCTTCTTCTTCTTCTTCTTCTTCTTCTTCTTCTTCTTCTTCTTCTTCTTCTTTTTTCCTTCTCCTTCTCCTTCTCCTTCTCCTCCTCCTCCTCCTCCTCCTCCTCCTTCTCCTCCTCCTCCTCCTCCTCCTCCCCCCTCCTCTTCCTCTTCCCTTTTTCTTTTTCTTTTTTTTTTCAGTTTTTTGAGACAGGGTTTCTCTGTGTAGCCCTGGCTGTCCTGGAACTCACTCTGTAGACCAGGCTGGCCTCGAACTCAGAAATCCGCCTGCCTCTGCCCCCCAAGTGCTGGGATTAAAGGCGTGCACCACCACTGCCCCACTCCAAGTTAATTCTGATTGGTAAATAAAGATGTTGACAGCCAATAGCTGGGCAGAAGAGACATAGATGGGGTTTAGGTTTTGCTGGCTTGTGGGAGAGGAGGAAGGAGGAGCTGCCATGGGTTAAGGGTCAAGAGAGTGTGGATTTGAGGGCTGGCCAATTGAAGTTAAGAGCAGCCCAGATGGAACATAGTAAATAGTAAGTAATAATTCAGGGTTATCAGTGGGGAAGTAGATTCTAATGCATGGAGGCTAGGAATCTTCCCAGCTCTTGTGCTGATTAAGGTTTATTGTAAATATAAAGGCTGTGAGTGTGTCTTTCATCTGGGAACTCAATAACCAAGGCAGGGCAGTAACCCTGGGCCGTGATTTTAATAACTTTTACTACAGTGCTACACAGACATGCCCACAAGGCAATCCGATGGAGGCAATTTCTCAACTAAAAGTCACTCCTTCCAGATGTGTAGAATTAACAAACAAGATTATCCACCACAGGAACCCATCCTTGAAATGACAGTATTCAGCCCAGGGATGGCCCCACCCACAATATGCTGGTTCTTCACCCATCAATCACTAATTAATAGAATGCCCTACAGGCTTGCCTGCAGATTGATCTTATACAGGCATTTTCTTAGTTGAGGTCCTCTCCTCTCAGATGACGTTAGCTTGTGTCAACTTGACCGAAGACTGTCCAACACAATCGCCCTCCTAGGGCTTTTGTAAGGAGGTAACACAAACACGGTGGCCTCAACTATAGAAATCTACTGCCTTGTAGCTCTGGGGCTGGAAGCTGGCGAGCGAAGTGTCCTCCCACAGGAAGGATCTTCTCTGACTCTCCATCTTCTGGTGATTAGGGGACAATCATCATTCCTTGGCAGCAGAAACCACCCTGGCTTCTGCCTTTATCATCACATGCTGTCTTCCTGTGCACGTGGCTCCAAGTTGGTCACTTTTACTTTTTAAATCAGATTTGGACCCACCCTCATTGCCTTGCTGCAATGATGAACCCATATGTAAATAAGGCCACATCTGGAGGAACAGAGTTTGGGCTCCGGAGTATGGTTTCTTAGCACAGCCTTTGTCTCAATCTTATCCCGAGGCCTGGTGGCAGTGGATTTTTAGGGGAGTTCCCCAGTTAGGGGTGTGTGCCCAGCCAGAGAATAGAACACAACAGAAGTGTAAGAATGAGAGGCATTGGGGTCACACAAACTCAAGGAAGGCTGAACAGGCTCACTGACCTCAGGTATGTCAAGGAAACTGTTCTAGAGGCTCAGTTGAAAGCACACTCCAATGTCTTTTAATCTTATTGCAAGTGACCAGGTTCCTCACAAGCTAGTTCCAGAGCTTGCCTTTGCTGAGATATGCCTCTCAGGAAAAGATACCAAGAGACTAAAGAGAAAGGATTGTTTCATTAAACAACTGAGTTAACACTGAGGTTTGTTTGACTGAGAAAAGGTGGGTGGGGCTAGATTCCCAGAACACATCATAATCTTACTCAAGTTAACCAGAAAACTGATGGACAAGAGCTTTAAGGAGAACATACTTTAGAGATGACAGTCCAGTCCCATCCATCTGCAGAGGCAGTGCTTTTTAGACTCTGGGTTCTGTCCTACATCAAACTTAGATGGAGGTTTTGCTTTGTTTGGGAGCAGAAGTGGAGTTTGACCTCAAGGTGTGCTTGGTAAGCCTCTGCCACCTGACTTCATGCCAGGCCCAGAAAGCATCCTTTTATCAGGGGTACAGAACAGTGCACTAACACCTGGGCTACTTCCTAAGGGTCTCATGGCTGCCACAGTGGTATCTACTCCTCAGTCATTTCTTCACATAGGAGCAGGCCCTGCCCACCCAGCCTGAACATTCGCAGTCCTCAGGCCTTGCCCAGTCCAGTCCTTTATCTCAGACCCATCTTTAGCTCACTGTCCTCTGTCCACTCTTGCCTCTCCCCAGTGTTTGACCTACCTGGCTCTCTTCCACTCAGGGCTTGGTCACTCGCTGGTCCCTCTGCCTGGAGTGGCTGGGAAGTCTGTGCTCTCCCATCTGGGGCTCTGTTGACAGAAGCTGTCCCACCATTCTGTTCCATCTCCTTCCATCATAGCACTCAGTACCACCCACCTCGTACTGTGGCTTTTCCTCTGGCCTGGCTTCTGTACCAGCTTGTTAGATACACATAAGTAAGACACGTATCTGTATTGCTTACTGTAGAATCCAAGCATCTGGTATCTATCATAGACATTTAACAAGTCATTGAGAGCTGTTTAAAAATACGGGGAAACTATAGCTCAAGGGTCACCCAACTCCAAGGGTTGCATGGAGAATTTGGCTAGACCCTTCTTCGGCCCACCCTTTATCCATTTCTCCTCCTGGTCTTTCTTCTGCATCTCTGAACCAGCATTCATTCATTTGTTCCTTTTTCTTTTCCTTCCTGTTTTGGACAATCCCATACATAAATACAACATACTGTGATAGAATTCTTCTCCATTACCTTTCTTATCTCCCCCACTCCTGCTGACCCCTCTTCTTAGGTAGTACCCCCACTTTCACATTTCTTCGAATGCAGGTCTTGTGCATACAGCCACATCTTCAGTGGGTTCATAGTTACAGTGGCCATCTGATACTCAGAAGACAGCTTTTCATAGCTCTTTTCCCTATCTTTGGCTCTAATAACCTTCTTGTCCTGGATGATACTATATTACCTAAGCCTTGGGGTGGGTGATAAAGGTGTATGTTTGTGAATATGTGTGTATGATGGTATATGTATGTGTATATGTGTAGTATATGTGTGGTATGTATGTGGTATATGTGTATGTATGGTATATGTCTATGTTTGGATATGTGTATGGTATGTATACGCATATTTTGTGCATATATGTGTGTTTGTGCATATATGCCATATGTGTTTGTATGTGGCATATGTATGTCTGTATGCATGTTGTATGTGTGGTACATTGTGCATTTGTGTAAATATGTGGTATATGTGGGTGTATTGTGCATGTGTATGCTTGTATACATGTGTGTATGTATGATGTATCGGTAGTATACCTGTGTGTTTGTGTATATGTGTATGTATGGTATATGTGTGTCTTATGTGTGCGTGTGTGTATGTATGTATGTGTGTGTGTAAGTATGGAATATGTGTGTGTATTTTGAGTATATGTGTAGTATGGATGCATATGTTTGCACATGTACATGTGCTTTGTGTGTATGTGTGTTTTGTGCATGTGCTGGCATTGGCTATCTTCCTCTCTCACTCTTCATTTTGTTTTCTTTTGTTTCTCACTGAACCCAGGATTTACTTACTGGCCAGTGAGAGCCTGGGGCCTGCCTGCCTCTTGTTCCCTCCCCTCTTCCCTCTCCTTCATGCTAGGGTTACAGTGCATACCACCCTTGGTTTCACATGGTGGTAGAGATGCAAGCTCAGCTCCTAACCTTTTTTTTTTTTTTTCGAGCAGGGTTTCTCTGTGTAGCTCTGGCTGGAATTCACTCTGTAGACCAGGCTGGCCTCGAACTCAGAAATTTGCCTGCCTCTGCCTCCCAAGTGCTGGGATTAAAGGCGTGCTCCACCATGCCCGGCTAGCTCCTCACTTTTGATGCAGACACTTTACTGACTGAACCTAACTCCAGCCCCAGGAATTCTTCCATTGGGCTTCATAAGCCCTGGGCAGCACTGTCATCTCCGATTTGCTCCATAGCATCAGATGCTCATGGAGCAGTACTCAGCTCCCTCTCCCCTTCCCCCTCCCCCTCTCCCTTCTCCTCCCCTTCTTCCTCCTTGCCCCTGAGGTTTCCCAATCCACACTGCTCCATATGGAGTCTGGTCTGGGAGCAGGAGCACCATTACTGCTTCCTAGTGACACTAGGTCACATGACTTCTAGACCCACTAAACACAAATTATTCAGTAATCCTTTCTACCTTTGCTCACACCAGACTTTTCCTCCTGTCTCTGATCCTCTGCCCTACTCACACTTGACTGCCCTCACCTCAGGGTAGGCAGGAAACAGCCCACGCCAGTTCAGTAAAAGCTTTAGCTTATCACATTCAAATAGATTTTTGAGGCAACCAGCAACATGCATCTCATGTTCTTGGCATGAAGTAGACCTATGGGTCATGCCATTTCTGACAAACCGCAGCCCTGAGAAGATCCTGAGGGGACAGGTAGAACTGCCTGGCCTTGTCTCATATCAGATGTGAACCCAGGACAATCTAAAATTAGCCACGTTCCCTGACTGGGGCTCAGCACTGAGTGGTAGAAACAGGTGATGGAAAATTAGCCCTGAAAGAAGACCTGGATCAAGTTCAGAAACTGGAACCAGAATGCTGGGTCCAGGAACCAGGACCACTAATCCTGGCTGACATGGCCAGGGTCAAGGAGAGATAGCTTTAGATCCAAGCCAGGCGTGCCCACAACAGCTTCTGCAAGCTGGGGAGGAGGTGGAGTGCAGGGGGAAGGGAACATTTAGGGACCTGCTGGATGCTCAGTGTGCTATGTCCAGTATCTCTTCATTGGATTCTTCTGCCATTTGTCTCTTTTATTGTTAACCAGATGGAAGCCAGAAGTGTGCAGCCACTCTGCCAGGGTCACACAGCCACTGAATGGTAAAGTGAGGATGCGAACCTCGTCTTGTGTAACACGGGATCTGGCACTGTCCTCTGTTCTCTCCTAGAAGTAGCAGGATGAGGTGTTGCTATGATCGGTTGCTATGACAAAGTACCTGACGAGAGCAACAAGGAAGGGGGTGTTGACTTCAGCTCCTAGATTTAGGGTACAGTGTGTTGTGGCTGGGGCGTCCCATCAGCAGGAGCGTGGCAGCTGGTCACACTGCATTCCCAGCCAGGAAGCACAGAGAAAGAGTGCTGCTATGCATTCTCACTCTCCTTTGCATGCAGCCAGGCCCCAGTGATGGTGGTGCTGCCCACATCCAGGGTGAATCTATTAGAAATGCCCCACAGATGTGGCCAGAGGTGTGTCTCCTTAGGCTGATACTAAGCCCTATCAAGTTGAGAGTGAAGATTAATTCAGGATGTGACTTTAGAGAGATTTAAACAAAAAGTCATACTAATGTTTAAGGCAGCTGAAGCTGAATTTTTGGAAGAAGAAATGTGGACATAGACACAGGCCTGAGGGGTGGGTGGTAGCTGGTGTACAGATGTATAGGGAGAAGTCCATGCAAAGCCAGAGGCAGAGGCCTACCAGCCAAGGCAGGCCAAGGATGCCCATTATGATGAGAGGCTAGGAGGTGGTAAGGAAGGATCTCCCCAGAGCTCCAGGGCCATGCTCCTGCTGTAGCTGGATTAGCATCCAGAACTGTGAGGCTGTAAATTCGTGTCATTTAAGCCAATCTGGGACACATGTTATGGCAATCTTAGGGGACCATCACAGTCACCTATCACCTTGCCCTCCGTGATAGTTACAGGACAACATTCACTAAAGTCGACACTCCATACAAATACACACGATCAGTGCACATGACACAATATCTCAGCCATGCAGTTACAAGGGCTGATACTGTGTAGAGCATGTTCTCTGACTGTGTGGGATTACATTAGAAGTCAGTAAGATAGTAGGAAAAAATCATAAACTAAATAACATCTCTTTAAACAATCTGTTGTAATGGAAATAAACAAGTAGACCCAGAAAGAGCAAGATATAACATTTTGAAATCTGAAGCTTCAGTTAAATTAAGGCTTAGGGAATATCGTTAGCTTCAAAATATGTCCAATTTTCTGAGGAACCGCTAAACTGATTTCCAGAGTGCTTGTACCAGCTTCCAAAGATGTAAGACTCTGTCTTAAGGACCTAGAAAAAGAAGAAAATCAGACAACATGGATCTAAAATTAGCAGAAGAAATATATTTTTTGAAAAAAAGTACTAAAGCTAGGGTTTTTTGCTTTGTTTGTTTGTTTTCTTTTGTTTGTTTGTTTTTGAGATAAGGTCTTGCCATATAGCTAGTGCTGTCTGCGAGTTTTCAGAATTCCAGAATTCTCCAGCCGGTTTTCTTAGTGCTGAGGAAAGTAAGCCTAAAAGTTAGAACTTTAAAGTAAAAGGTAATCCGCCTTAATTTGGCAAATTACTAACAAAAGACCTTCAGCTAACATCATGGTTGTGAAATGTTGAGTTCATAAAATTCCCATAAAATTGGGAGCAGGGCAAGGACTTCAAGGGCGATTAGGTCTCTAGAGGAAGGTTCTGGCTCTGACTCCTTGAATCCACTGTTACTTTAGTAAGGGACCTGGAAGCAGAGGAAACACTAAGGACTGAGATCTCCTGCGTTCCACAGACCTGGCTTCCACCCTCCCTGATAGCCTTACTGACAAAATAGTGACTTTAAGACTCTGAGGGACTATTCTGGAAACATGGAGAGGGCAGAGCTGGGACCGTGCATTCGCTATGGGACACTTGCTCTGTGCCTCTGTAGACTAGACTTTGAGGATTCTGTGATGAGCTGAATAAAACCAGCTACTTCACTCTTGGATCTTATCATTGACAAAACTCCACTCCTTCTCTGTTTGGATCCTTATCTGAGCCCTGGACAGAAGTCTTCGGAGCCCCTTCCTAGAATCTGTGTTGGCATTTCTTGTATTTCAAAGTTCAAACACCCGCTTCTACTCTTAGATTCTAATACAATATTTGATTAGACAGGGATATTTTCTTGTTTTATTTTTTCTGCAGTGAAACTTGGCACTGAGAGATCCCAAAGGCTCAGAATAGCTCAGCAAGAAATTGAATCCATGTCCAGTGACCTAGATTCTCCTTAAATTCCCATGACATAGAGGGATGGGTGAAGGGCAGGCAGCTGCTTAGCTCAACCCTCTGTTCTACTTTCAAGAGGGGGGTACAGCCATCACTACTCAGCACCCCAACTAGAACATGGAGTTGTCATGGAGAGGTGGTTCCTGGACCACTGAGTAACTGATGTGACTCCCATGTTAGAAACCCGATGGCTGCACCCTCTGTTTAATACACAAAACCAAAACCTCCTTATGTAAATGTCCTTTCCCAGTCTTTCTGGTAGAACATGGACGTGCTTAGGACTGATTTGCCAATATGGCAGATGAGCCCCCACACAGTTGGGTGAATGTTAGAAAATGAAACCCAGTCGCCTTCCTTAGACAGGCCTCTTTGCTTACATGAATACTTTCCCTCTGCGAAGTTCAGTCACCAGCTCACGAGTGACCTTTCTGAGAACTCCTTAGCGAGACAATTGTTCCAAACTTCTCACCCACCTTCCCCTCCCCACCATTTTCCTAGGGATGTTCGCCTCTCACGTGGCTAACTACCTGTTTTCTTTCCCTAGAGTGCTGGTTTTTTTAGAGTTGGATTCTTGGGAGATAATGACCTGGCTCAAAGATTACTTACTGTGCCTGGCTTTCTTCCCTTTGAGCAGCAGAGGCGACTGATTGGTGCTTCAGGACCTTGAGAGGATCCAAAACAACAGAGCCCTGGGATTCCAGAGCTCCACCTTGTGAGGGCTGAGCGTGTCTGGGCAATGCTTGTGGCTCTGGATGGAGTCATCACGGATGAGGCAGACTTGGCTCAGTCAGGGAGCACTCGCTGCTCTTTTTAAACTCCACGGCACCAGGAATGAAGTCACCTTTTAAAACTAGCTGACTTAGTTGTGAGTCGCTGTCACTGCTGTTAGAACTTAGTGGGTTTTTTTCCTACGCCTGGGCACCAGAACCTTTTCTCAGGTAAGCACGTTTTCATTAAGTAAATTCCCACCTAGGGACATTGTGTTCAGGTGACTTTGGAGGACATCCCTGGAGGTATTGGAGTAAGGTCAGGAGACGCTGATTTGGGTTGGGGGAGGGACGCCCTTGGTCCTCACCTGAAAGGGTAGCAGGCCCTAGCTGGATGATTCAACTCTGAGCATGAGGTGTGGACAGGGGTCTGTGAGCGAGCGGGGCTGGGTTTAGGTGCCGCTCACAAGTTGTGCGTTAACTGATGAGGTAGCTAGAAGCGGCCTGTGTTGGGCTGGCATCCTCCATCCTCTGTACCTTTTGACCACTGGTTTTGTGTTTGAGTCAACCCTTATAGATCTGGGGTACAGAAGGACAGAGGCTCTGTGGCAAGCCTTGGTTTGTTCTTTAGCTGGCTTGAATGCTTTCCTTCTTTCTCAGGCACGTAGCAGGAGACAAAGGGGCCCAGGATCCCTGCCCCAACACGCAGGTACCTCTCATAAACAACGGCTGTGCTGCTGCTCTCGGGCAGAAATGAGCAAACACATCCTAGAGCCTGTTCATGCAAGTTCTTCTAAGGAAATAGGCACGGGAGGAGGTGTGAGTGTGTGTATGTGTGTGTGTGCGCGCGTGCGCACCCTGTGACTCCAAACACCAAACACCATAGAGTTCTCCCTGCCACTCTGTCTCTGAGTTACACTATCACTGACTGACTCACAGAGATCTTACTATCTTGGGAACCTTAGGAAGGTTTGATAAAAGCATTTCAATTATCACAGAGATTATCTAATGAATTGATTTTGGAAAAAGAGCTGAGCCACTACCACGGGAATACCGAGAGTGAGACTTTTCACCTCTTGACATAGGACTCCCTCTTTTACAAGCACTTGCAACAATCTTGAATGACATCAATACCAGCTTTCTAAAATTATTATTTTATTTTTCAAACAAGATTTTGCTATGTAACACTGCTTACCCTGAAGTTTACTAAGTACCACAGATTTGCCTCAGATTCACAGAGAGCCTTCTGCCTCATCCTTCTGGGAGCTGGGGCTATTTTTTATTTTGTGATGGTATCATTAATTTGCCCAAACTTGTTTCAAATTTACTGTAACCCAGATAGGATCCTCCTGTGTCAGCTTCCGAAGTTGCTGGGGTTACAGGCTATTTGCCCTGGCCTCACTTATGGTACAGGCTTGGCCTGGTCCTGGCCATGTGGACTTCTTTTGACTCATTTTCCCTGTTCTCGATGGAAATAAGGCCAGAGCCTTATCTTACTGGGACAAAGAAGTAAATGCACTTGTAGAAGACCCAACACTGGGCAGTTAAGAACTGCTAGCTATTTTTCTCCTTTCCTTTTCTCTGAAGGTCTGTAAGCTCTCACTATAACACAGCTCTCTCTCTCTCTCTCTCTCTCTCTCTCTCTCTCTCTCTCTCTGTGTGTGTGTGTGTGTGTGTGTGTGTAAAATTTACCTCTTTGTGGCACGACAGGAAGAAAGCACAGCAACAGACACAGAGGGACACTTACTTGAGGCCTGATAAATAGCAGAGAACTCTGAGATAAGCAAGCAACCAGAAAATGCAATGAACACAGTAGCCACTGAGCATGCAGCAGGGGGGCTGAGTGAGCTGGCGCCTATGTACATGAAGACAAAGGGAAACATTTGTATCTACCACCTTTATGTTCAGAATCCTTAGAAATTTAGGAAGCATATGGGATTCTCTGAAGTCAAATTTTCCAGAAGGCCTTTTGCTTTCAGAGTGACTTGATGCTTGCTATCCATGTTAGTGCTTTAAATGCAAGTTCGTTCTTTCACTCACTGGGCAAACATCTGGATGGCTGCTCTGAGAGGGCTCTTTGTGGCTCTTTCCATGGAAGATTGATGGAAATTTTTTTCATTTGAACCCAAGCCAGCCTTGGGGAGCTGTTTGGCCAACAAAACAGAAGAAGGTGACACCCAGGGGCAACCAGAGCTAAGGTCCACAGTTTCTATCTATTCTTGTCTACCCCTCACTCAAAGGGAAGTCAGCCACCATGGCAAGTGACATAAGTGAAGTGCTGCTAAACCAGCTACTGGGAGACAAGCAACCAACTTGAACTTTATGGTTGCTGGTGTTGAAGTGCCAACCTTCCCCGGTGGCATTTCAAGCATCCAAGCAGAGGTGGGAAAATACACTCACCATCGTCAGAGGATGGAGATGTGGGGAACTCACACAGTAGGTGTGAACCGCCCTGCTCAGCCCAGCCACCCACAGCACCTTGGGAGATAATTTGTATTGTCCAAGCTTAAGGGTGGATTTATGCAGCATTAGGTAACTGGAATGGTGCCTCCTCTGCTCAGACACCATCCTGGGTAGAGAGCCCTTGAGCCCTTGAATAAGGGACAGATATCCCATAAAATTGTTGGTTAAAAAACCCAAGATCATTATTTGTGGGTTTTTTTTTATAGGAAAATTTTACTGAGTCAATAACTCTTATTTGACAAAAGAAGTGTGAAAAACTTAATAACTTTGCTAATGAGTCTTACCACTGTAACAAAATTATTGGGAAGTACCCCTGTCACATGCACACACACACTTCAAGGCATCTCCTTCCATCTCCTGTCTACACAAGTCTCTTTGCATCAATTCTAGAAGCTCTGTGATGCCTAATCTATTGGTCCCATTCCATCTTCGGAAACAAATTGTTTAGGGGAAGCAGGTACCATGAAGAAAAGATGAAGTTAGAGAACATCCCAGCCAGACACCCCTAGGGAAAAAGATCAGTAACGACGGATGGAAAGCAAGTCTCAAAGAAGACACAGATTTAGTAGTTAAGAGCACTGATTTTGAAATCAGATGGTTAGAGTTAAAGCCCAAGGCTCTGACATTTCTAGCTGGCTGACCCTAGACAGTATGGAGGCATTTCTTGCTTTAGATCCCTCATTCTTCAAGTCTTGATGATGATGTTATTGTACCATGATCTTGTGAGGATTAAGTAAAAGGATGGGTTTAGGGTAATTAGCAGTTGCATGGTGCCCCCCAGCACCACGTACATGCCACATAAGCAAACACTGGCTAACTGTAGAAGTGATCATGTTTATATGGTGCTGCTAAGAGAGTTGCCACCACCATGCCAACATCATAGCAACTCTGGCAAACCCAGGCCTTTAGTCAGTCACAGTAGAGGTGCCCAAGATGAGTCGATAATATATTCAATCAAGTACTCGCTCTGTGAATATCCTTCTTTATACCCAGGTTTTTCCTCTTACCATGCCAAATGTTTTTTTCAAAGATGCCAAGCCTTGCTGGCCAACGTGAGTCCATGTGTTTTTGACTTCTTGAGTCCTCTTCTAATCCTCTTCTTACCCATGTAGCTGCTAGTTGAGTAGATCAAAGCTCCATTCATTTTAACCATTATTATTTTTTAAACTCTGGGGATAAAGGGTTGGTGCATTAGTAAAGAGCTCACATCATGAAGACCTGAGTTCAAGCCCCAGAGCCCACATAAAGGCATGATGTGACAGTGTGTGCCTGTAACCCTGGGGATGTGAAGGCAGAAGGATCTTCAAGATGAATCTGTGAGCTCTAGGATCAGTGAGAGACTCTTGTCTCAAAAACTACAGCAGAGAGAAATTGAGAAAGACACCGAACATCAACCTTTGTCCTTTACAGCACACACAATGGGACACAGATTCTATTTAAGGAGGTATTAAAGTTGGATGACTTTGATAGGAATCCTGAACCCAGGGTGCTCCACAATATTTCAGTTTACCAGCCTACATCTTACTCTTTGGTCAGACAGTCCAGGTGAAGGATAACGTCACTCTGAAGCCAAGAGGTCCATATTCAGTTCACCTCCTTTATTAATACCTTGGAAATACCAGATTTTAATATATGAAAATTTAATCTATCAATTAATTTTTGGCAGGCATGGCTCTTTTAGCTTATGGCTGGTCTAGTCATGCAAGAGCTCTAGACCAAACATGATACAGACATTCTGACCATTAAAGGATGTCTGTCTCATATATTATACATCTTTTCTTATGAAATATTTATATATCTATGAGTCTGTGGTCCATTTCTCCAAGCCTCACTCAGATAGATTTAACATTCTGCACAATGACAGTGCTATATCAGAACTAGGTTGCTGGTGCTGGTATGACCCACAGACATTCAGATTTCTCCAGCTGCTTGCACTCCATTCTGTGTGCTGGGGTGGGGTGGGCGTGTGCACTCCTGCATGTGTGTAATTTTATGCAAATTTATCACATGTGCTTCATGTAACTACCATGTCAATAAGGCACAAAGCTATGACGTAACTGCAGACCTGTTTCTACCGCCTCCTGCTATTTCTAGTCCCTTGAAGCCCATTGTCTATATCACGCTGTTCGGTAAGTGTGCTGGGAAGGAATTCATGTAGTGTGGGTTCCACTTGGAGTGGAACCTTGAGGACCCCCAGATTTTTGCCCACATCACTGCTGATTCTTTCTCGTTAGGGAGTGGCACTGCTCAGAATAGATATACCACAGTTGGCTGGTTATTTGCCATCCTGCTCAGTGGAATACATCGAAGTTGTTTCTATCTTTCTTTATCACAGATGCATTAATTATTTTTCTTGTTGGTGTGAGCAAATATGAAACAAGAAGCAGTTCGGATTACTGTTTGAGGGAAACAGTCCATCTTGAAAGAGAAGGTGCAGTACAGGCTTGAAGCAGCTGGTCACATTGCTGCAGTCAGGAAGCAGAAGACAGACAGGAAGTAGGTGGGGTCATAAAACATCAAAGCCTTTCCACAGTGATCCACTACCTCTAGTGAGACTCACACTTTTTAAAAGTCCCACAACCTTCTAAACTATCTCCATCAGCTGAAAAACCACGAGTTCACATGCATAAGCCTGAGGGGGAAGCATACAGCCCCAAAGCTGCCATTAGCATTGCCTACAAGTTTCTGAATGGAGGCAATGGGGATGGGGAATCGACTTCCGATGGGAAGTTGATTTTAATTTTAATGGAAGCTGCCAAACTACTTTTCAGGAGAAAGGGGATATTATATGTATGATATATATCCATCATATATGGGTGATATATGTAATGGCCATGCAATCTGTATTTGTAACACTGTGGTTGTAATCTGTGCTTGCCTAGTGGGTTTAATGTGGTTATTTGCTGTCAGTATGTCCTTTCAGTGACATATGTACTTGTATAGTTTGCCTATTTAACAACTGACAAAAATTTTACTGAATACACACACGCACTACACACCATATCCATACACATATATGTATGTATGTGTGTACATATATGTACATAGTCTAGATAAAGCCATTTATCATATGTTTGGAAATATTTCAGGTATTTAATTTTCATAAAGTTCAGTTCGTCAATGTTTTTGTTTTTATCAAATAACTCTCACACATGCTACATCCCAACCTCTCAAGTTTTCTTTTGATACACTGTGCTCTTTATTGCAAGTTTTAATCTTTCACCTAACCAATAATCCTTGAACTCTGCCCTTATATTTTTCTAAAAGAGTTGGAGCTTTATATATTGCACTTACATCTTTGATTTACTTCCCATTGGTTTTTGTTTTTGTTTTTTTATAAAGTGTCAAGTTAAATCAAAGTTAATTTGGAGAGAGGATGTAAATTTGTCAAAATGCTCTAGCACCATTTTTTTAAAGGCTAAGCCTCCTTCATTGAGTTACTTTTGCACTTTGTCAAAAATAAGCTGGGCTGGGCTTGGTGGCACATGCCTGTAATCTTAGCACTCGGGAGGCTGGAAAAGGAAAGTTGCTGGGAGTTTGAGCCTGGACTTGGGTACATAACGAAAGTCTCAAAAACAAACAAGCTAACACACACACACACACACACACACACACACACACAGAGAGAGAGAGAGAGAGAGAGAGAGAGAGAGAGAGTGAAGTCTTACTTCTTTCTCTGCGATTGTCTCCGTTCAGAGTCCATGGTGTCTCCCAGCCTTTCCTTCATGTGATTCTAAATATGTGTGTGCCTTTCTTTTATAATTGAACTCTATTTATAAACTGCTTTATATTTTACAAATCAGCATGATTTTCAGTCAGTTCTTACAAAGTCTTACAGTGCTAATTTGCTTTCATGGCTATGTGGTTCCACAGTATAACTTGTATTTTGTTAACTATTTTTGAGGGCTATACAAATACTTGCATTCTTTTATTTAGAAAGACTGGCATACACACCTAAGAAAGCACTCTGCCATTGCATTCTCTATGGTAGGCTTATCAATCTAGCTTCCTCCACTGATTGAAAATGTTGGTTTTGCATACACCAAATCAACTACACAGTTTTTTTTTTTTTTTTGAGGTGGGGTCTTACTATGTAGACCAAATGGCCTTGAGCTCACAGAATTCTGCTTGCCTTTGCCCTGCCTCCCAAGTGCTGGGATTATATGCCTGGCTTTACATCAAAGGGTGTTTTTTTGACAAACAGTTTATTCCAGCTACAAAAGCACATTGCTTTATTTCAGCCTTATAGTGAGTGTCATTATCAATGTTATAAATGCATCCACAGCTGGGCGTGGTGGCACATGCCTTTAATCCTAGCACTTAGGAGGCAGAGGCAGGTGGGTTTCGGAGTTTGAGACCAGCCTGGTCTCAAACAGAGTGAGTTCCAGGACAGCCAGGGCTACACAGAGAAACCCAGTCTTGAAAAAAATAAAACAAAAAAGTGCATCCACATATACATCTGCATGTGCTGAGGTAATTATTGGAAATTAAAACAAGAAATAGTAACAGCTGCACGTGGAGAGAACTTTTGGGGTGTCACAGGTTAGTGGAATCTCTCCTTTTGATCATATTCAACACCTATGTTCTTTAAAGTCAACAAAAAGCATTTTATTGCATTTCTTATATAATTGAAGATAATGTCTGCTCAAACCCTAAGCCTGTAGGAGGACGTACTCTGTGCCTCAGTGCCTCCATATTAAAAGAGCTTGGGGAGCTTTTAGGAGACGTGGAAGCCTGGAGTCTGCCCCCAGACGTCCCATACTCTGCCTCACATTCAGTACCTTAACATGTTTAAAAGTCCCCTAGAAAGTTCTAATGCACAACAGAAGATGGGAAACTCTGCTGGAGGGAAGGGGAGGCACATAAGGGTCCCCGGAAGACCACCATGGCGAGGCAGTCTCAGCATTATGGGTATTTGGAAAGACAGTTCAGAGCACTCTCTAGCTTCTCTGTTGTGTTGATGTGAAACTAAACTCAAATAAGCACTAAGAAGTGGGGCAAACTGTGCTCACACTATGTACATGTGCAGTTCTGGGACAGGCCTTTTATTCACCGAGGTCGAGCTGCTTAGCTCCTTCCACATAAGAGGATATAAAGAGCCTATCCTAGCCATGACCCTGAGAAATCACACCAAAAATTGACAATGGGGTATTCCCACACTGTGACTGGCATCAGAAGGTACGGTAGATTCTTTATTTGGAGAGCCGCTTTGTTCTAACAACGTGGCTGGAAGCCTGGTCTCAAAGGAGGTTGAAGAGCTCACCTAGTGGGTTTACTCTCCACCAAAGACTCCTCCCTGAAGGGGCTAGACCTCTACTGTGGGTAGCTGTTTCCCTCTCTGCTCCACTCTGCGCGTCTCTCCTGATGTCTTCTTCATCCTGACTGATCCTGTCTCTATATTCTTGGCTTACCTCTGATTGGGTGAGATTTTCAGCACTGGGTGACAGTCTTACTCAGGGTTTCTATTCCTGTACCAACACCATGACCAAGAAGCAGTTGGGATGGAAAGGGTTTATTCAGCTTACACTTCCATACTGCTGTTCATCACCAAGGAAGTCAGGACTGGAACTCAAGCAGGTCAGGAAGCAGGAGCTGATGCAGAAGCCATGGAGGGATGTTCTTTACTGGCTTGCTTCCCCTGGCTTGCTCAGCCTGCTCTCTTATAGAATCCAAGACTACCAGTCCAGGGATGGCACCACCCACAATGGGCCCTCTCACCTTGATCACTAATTGAGACCATAACTTACAGCTGGATCTTGTGGAGGTATTTCCTCAAGGGAGGCTCCTTTCTCTGTGGTAGGTTCAGCTTGTGTCAAGTTGATACACAAAACCGGTCAGTACAGTGATTATAGGAATAAATCCATTTTTCGAATGTATGTGGCCCTATGGTTGGCAGGGCCCGAGGGATGATGGGAGCAGGAGAAACAGAATGATCAAGCCACCATGTGATTGAATGAAGAAAGTGAGCAGAGAGGTGGGCTTCCTTCGTGTGGATAGAACTTGTGCCATGCGTAGCCAATTAAAGCCATGCATTAAATCAGCACTCAGTGCATGAGCTGGAGTACGGAACTTCCCAGTGCTGGGGGAAGTCTGGGATTCGTCTCCAAAGTCCTGTTCTGACTGCAAGAATCTAGACTTCTCAGAGGTCTCCTCAGCAGGAAAGGGCGGGGTGAGAGTGTTCATTTTTCCCTTAATTTTGAATATTGGCTTTGTGTAGCTATTATAATTCAGTCCACTGTGACGTGAAAATGTACAGGGGGCTGTGAAAAATGAGATGTGAAAACATAAGGCATTTATATTAACAATGCCTTTTTTAATATGATAAGTTGTTTTGTTTTTAAAGATTCATTTATTTATTAAGTACACGGTATTTATTTATTAAGTACATGGTATTGCCTGCATTTATGCCTGCAAGCCAGGAGAGGGCACTAGTCCTCATTACAGGTGGTTGTGAGCCACCATATGGTTGCTGGCAATTGAACTCATGACCTCTGGAAGAGCAGACAGTGCTCTTAACCTCTGAGCCATCTCTCCAGCCCAACAATGTCTTATATTAACAGCATATAATAGTACTATCTTGACTATGTAGAGTAAATAAATTATATTACTAAAATTAGGAGACAGGGGAGATCGCTTAGTGTTTAGAGAGCTGGCTGTGCAAGCATGAGGACCAGAACACACAGAAAATGATGAGTGTTGTGGCAGCCTGTTTGTGATTGCAGCCTCTGATGGATTCAGGGATCTTCAGAGCAAGCTGGCTAGAGAGGCGAGCCACATTTGCAAGCTCTGGGTTAGGTGGAGAGACTTTCTTCTGACCACCATTGACCTCCATGCGCAGGTACACACAAGGGCACTTGCACCTACACACATGTGAACATACATATGCACACATGAACACCATATTAATACATGGAAATGGAAAAAGAAAATAAAAAACATTTCACCTGTAATTGAGAGATTAAATTAAAATTTAAAAGTAATTTAAAAATTACTTTAATTTAATTTTTTAAAAATGAGTAGACTCAAGTTGAATGCTTGGTTCTCTCCAAATTCAAAGTCCTTTGGCAAAGATCTAGCCCTCCTGGTGGTTGAATTTAAAGGTGGGGCCTTGGGGAGGGGATAGATTCATATGAGGTCATGGGTGGGATGCTCATGATAATGAGGGTTCTTGCAAGAAAAGGAAGAGAGATGGAGGCTTCCTGTCTCTCTCCACCTTGTGAGACACAGGGAGTGAGTGGCAAAGGGCCTTCTTTGTGACATGTAACCAATCAGTTGGCACCTTTCTCTAGTATTCCTCATCCTCCAGAGCTGCTAGACACAAATGGCTGTAGTTTAAACCACTCCGTTATATTCAGTCGCGATTGCTAAAGTATGCAACGATTAGAGAATTCAAAATTATTTAAGGACCTTATAGGGCTGTTTTGGATGGTAACTTACTTTTTCCCCTCCAACTCAAATATGTCAAGATGCACCATAGCCTAAGCTCTATTCTTGCCAACACTCTATTTTTGGTTTGTAATCAGAGCTGTGGCAGTTTCTCTCATCTGGCTCTTTGTCTCCCTGGCCTCAGCTCAGTGCCTTCTCTAAGACAGTTAATCCTCTGCAGTGGTCTCCTGGAACCGTGTCCAGTTGGTGCTGTTTATGGTTTTTCCCCAGAAAGCTCTTGCAGTGTCCCTTTGCCTCTTCACCTCTGCTGCTCTTTGCTGGCTTCCCTTCTCCATCTGAGAACTGGCACACAGGACAGCTGCACTCTTACCCACTTTTTCCAGTGATCTTCTTCCAGAGAAATGTACCCTAGCCATCAGCCAATGGAGCCATCACAGAGACCAATGAGAGCCTTCAAAAGCTCCTCACAGTTCATGCTTACTCTATGTGGAACAAAAAAGGACCAAGATACTCTTCAAGTGTTACCAATGACAACCAAGAACAATGGCTACCATCCATGGTTGATATTTATTAATGTGGTCAGGATTTCCACTGGGCACATTATAGACATTTCTCAGTTGATTACTACAGTGACCGGACAAGCATGTGCTGTGATTCAATGTTAGAAATAAAAAAAAAAAATCAGGCTCGTCAGGTTAGCTTGCCCAAGACCACTGATACTAGTGGGATTTAGCTTCAGAGCTATCCCCGAAGCCCTTACTGCTAGCCACTATGTCTACCCTGCCCCCACAGGCTGTTGTCTCACAGCTTGAGCAGCCAAGTTGAAATGCAATACTGATTATGGAGTGATGTCTATAAACACATTCGCTAAGACTGACAAGTTGTTGAGTATTTGTGTATTGTTTTGCATATTCTTTAGCTGATGTCTGTTTTTCCCAAAATTGTGCTCAGGAAGGGAGAAGAGATTTTGTGAGCCCCCTTTCGCATACTGGAAAAACTGAGTTTGGGGAAGAGTCTCATGTTGGGTCAATACACTAAGAAAACACAGATAATTCCGGCCTCTTCAAACACTTTTTTTTTCCTTTGTTCATTAACTTGTATCTGGACATGTAGCTGGTGGGTTTTAGTGAGAGAGATTTGTTTTGACTGCAGGTTACCTGTCTTGTATGAGGAGCTGTGTTTCTCAGCTGAGAGTATAGTATACCACTCTCTACTCAACAAGCATTGCCTGAGTCAGCCTGCTCATTGTGCTCCCAGCGAGAATGTAAGGATAAGGGTAGGGCTTTGTCCTGAGAAGGTGGCCTTAATGTGGTAGACCATCATCTTGTGAGAGGAGTGGTCTCCAGTGAAGATGGACTGTGTTAAAGTTCTAAAAAGAAAGGGAATCAGGAACTAGTCTGCATGGGAAGGTCCTGATGGAGAGAGTCCTGGCTTGGTCCTCCATGGACCAGCTTTAGAAATGGAAAGCCTGAGTTTAGTAGAGAACCTCATAACTTTTAACTTCATTAGGCTTCCTAAAAATATGCCTGTAGCCATAGCTCCCTAGAGAGTGGCAGTGTGAATTATTTATTGGCATACTTAAAATATTAACATCAATAAATTATACCATAGCTTTGAAAACACCCTACCCATTTGGAGAAGCTAGTTTTAAATAATGTTTTTCAAGTTATTGAAATTTCCTAGTTCTATGATGTTAGGAAGATTCTCAGAAACAAGTCAGAAGCACAGAATAATTGGCTCAATGCTCAGACGTCAAGCATTTCAGACAGAAGAGGATTCTGTCCTTCCAATGCTTCTCTACCTTTTATTCATCCAAAAACCAATGTCTCCACAGTACATGTTCATGTAGTTTTTTCCCCAAACATTAAGTGCTACTAAATTATACCTTTTGAATGTTAGGAGCCCAAGTATCTCTTTTTCTCTATTTGGGTTATTCTGAGCTGGATGGAATGGATCTTCCGAGATTAAATATTGGAACTCATCAACAGGCAACTTGAGGTTGCCCTGAGGGGAGAGTACCCAGCATTCAACTGTGGTTAGCTAGGACACTTTGCCCTTGACACCGAGGCTTGGGTCTTAGGTGCTTGAGAACCGAGTGGTAAAGGAGAATAATTCTCATGCTGTGTGCTCTTCTTTCCTGCTTCAGTCAGTTGCTTCATTTAGCTTCTGGGTGGAACAATATAAATTTATGTCACCATCAATTTTTTTTATTAGATATTTTCTTTATTTACATTTCAAATGTTATCCCCTTTCCTAGTTTCCCCTCTGAAAATCCCCTATCCTCTCCCCCTTCCCCCTGCTCCCCAACCCATCTACTCCCACTTCCTGGCCCAGGCATTCCTCTATACTGGGGCATAGAACCTTCACAGGACCAAGGGCCTCTCCTCCCATTGATGACTGACTTGGCCATCCTTAGCTACATACGCAGCTGGAGCCATGAGTCTCTCCATGTGTTTTCTTTGATTGGTGGTTTAGTCCCAGGGAGCTCTGGGGGTACTGGTTAGTTCATATTGAAGTTCCTCCTGTGGGGCTGGAAACCCCTTCAGTTCCTTGGGTACTTTCTCTAGCTCCTTCATTGGGGACCCTGTGCTCCATCTAATGAATGACTGTGAGCATCCACTTCTGTATTAGTCAGGCACTGGCAGAGCCTCTCAGGAGACAGCTATATCAGGCTCCTGTCAGCAGTCTCTTGTTGGTATCTGCAATAGTGTCTGGGTTTGATGGTTGTTTATGGGATGGATCCCCAGGTGGGGTAGTTTCTGGATGATCATGCCTTCATTCTCTGCTCTGAACTTTGTCGCTGTAACTCCTTTCATGGGTATTTTGTTCCCCCTTCTAAGAAGGATCAAAGTGTCCACACTTTGGTCTTCCTTCTTCTTGAGTTTCATGTGTTTTGCAAATTGTATCTTGGGTATTCCAGCTCCTGGGGTAATATCCACTTATTAGTGAGTGCATATCATGTTTGTTCTTTTGTGATTGGGTTACCTCACTCAGAATGATGTCCTCCAGATCCATCCATTTACCTAAGAACTTCATAAATTCATTGTTTTTTATAGCTGAGTAGTACTTCATTGTGTAAATGTACCACATTTTCTGTATCCATTCCTTTGTTGAGGGACATCTGGGTTCTTTCCAGCTTCTGGCTATTATAAATAAGGCTGCTATGAACACAATGGAGCATGTGTCCTTCTTACAAGTTGGGAGCATCTTCTGGGTATATGCCCAGGAGTGTCACTATCAATTCTTGCTCCTGCCACAAGCATGGAGAATACTAGAAGTGGATGAGCTCTTGCTATTCATAGAGAAGCATACATCTCACTTTTAGACTTCCTTTCAGGAACAGAACAAGGTCCAGAAAGGGCTGAAATGGTTCAGAATGCAGGACAGTATCAGTCTTTTGTTGAACATCTAAATATGAGTTGTTTGGCAGGCGTTCACAGATGCCCTGGGTTAGCTAGAGACTCAGAGAACTCAGCGTCTCTGGTGGGGCTTCAGCTCAGGCTGAACAGCATTTCCTAGGGAGCCAAGGAGGCAAGGCTTGAACTAAGACCTCCAGATCATCTTCACAATTCTAGAACCTACTCTTTGCATATCCTTGTGTTTCCCTGTGTGTACACCCATGTTTCCACCTTTTACATTGTCCTGTAGTGATCTGTTCAGACATGTTTCCCTCAAAAAAGGAAACAAAATTCTGCCCTTGACTCCATTTAGTCCACTGGCTAGGACATAGAAGCCACATAGAAGATTGTGTAAATATTTATCAAATGAGTGAGTGAATTTATATGCATGCATTTATGGTGTCATACACATTTGTGTATACTTTAATTTATAGCTCAAGTTATCATCGAGTTATCGTGACTCCCATGGCTAGGTCTGCAGTCCTTAGAATCAATGGTTGTTCAACAGAAAATACTACCTGATTCCCTAAGCGTTGAACTTGTAGTTAATGAACGCCTTTACAGCTAGAACCACAGGATGGCAGAGGTAACAACCAAAGCACAGGCAGGATTCTTCTGAATTGTATTTCTAGGTCAAGTTCCTAACATCAGAAATGGCTCTGGTGACTAGGGCTCCAGGTGTGACTTGGCTGATTTAGGGATGTTGGTGTCTACACAGGTAATCAGGCATGCCAAGCAGGTGGGCAGATATGCAAGCTGAAGTGGGATCATGGGTATTGGGGGGGGGGGTGTCTCAGCCTGTTAAAGCCAGATGGGGTCAAGACCAGATAGAAGCAGAGGTATATATGGTGTGCCTAGGAGGAGAAATTGCCAAAGCAGAGGCTGTGGGAGAGGGCACAGACAGAGTGCTATTCAAAGAGACTTGCTAAACTGAGATCCGTTTATGCCAGATACATTCCTACATACTCATTCCTCCTAAGTGTATTCACTTGTTCAGCATATCTGTATTGCTGACTCTGTGGCAGCCGCTGTGAGAATGTAAACAATACCAACAAGGCAGTCTGTTCTAAGCCAGTAATCTGTGAGCCAAACCTCTCAGACACATGAGTAGAGTTGTAATACCATGTCACAAATAGCGAAAGGGGCGAGAGCTGGTGGGAGTCTCTGGGAACACTTGACTAGGTCAAGCGATAGGTAAGATGTAGTTAGCATAGTGAGGATGGTGATCAGCCAAAATAATCCTGCTCAAAGTGCATGAATGTATGTATGAATGAAGATGCAAAAGACCACGGAGGAGGTTTATTCAGGAGTTGTACGCAGCCAACCATAGCTGGATCCTGTATGCATAGTCCTCGCTTTCTCCTAGGAACAATGAGTCAACTCAGCTGGAGAGTAAGTTCATCAGATAGGTTTCAAAAGCACAACAAAAGTAAGAGTAAACAAAAGGAGAGTAAGTTCATCAGATAGGTTTCAAAAGCTACAACAAAAGTGTGATTAGCAGGATAGAGGAAAGACAGACCAAGAACACACTGCTGTAAGTGTAAGAGGCAGTGAGAACCAACGCAGACAGATTCTACGTCAGAGAATCACCAAAGGCCAGTGGTTGGCTAGATGTGAACACGCTCAAGCAGCCACAGCTGGCCGGTATTCTGACCTGAGTGGCTGGGAGATTGCCTCTCTTAGGGGACACACAAGCAAGAGGAGAGGAGTCAGCGTCACAGATACATCTTCAGGTCCCCGTACATCTGAATCCCTGCTACTCAGCTGGCTCTCCTCACTTCATCAACGTCAGCGTGTCTCCTTTGGGAGTTTAAGGGGATGTAATGCCTGGCCAGGAGCCTCACTCACTTGTGATCCCTACTTATTCCTCTCTTCACTCAACCAATGTGTTAGATAGCAAGCATGTGCTCATAGCATCCTAGCATCTCGTAGCCCTCCGTGTCCATGTGTGCAGGCTCATCTCTATAGAGGGCAGCTAAGTTCTGGGTACACAGAGCACTGTAGGAGCTGTCCCATGCTACCTCTTCGCATAGCTGCAGCAATTTCTTTTGTCACTAGATTAATGTGGCTTCTTCAAAGTTTAGTTTCGTCTTTGAGATTTTACTTGGGAAGAAATTAGATACCTGGAGAAAACTCTGGATAAGTTTCTTTACATGGAAAAGGCTTGGAAACTATTTTCTAAAATCTAGAATTTTATGACTAACCCCAGGGCTTTCTGGGGCTCAAGGAACAGTGCTGCAGGTATAGTAAGAGATGTGACATGATGTTTGAGTCATTCAATTTCACTTCATCTGTGATGCTTGGCTTTCCCAAGCTGAGGTGTGAAATTCAGGTGTCAAGACATGTCAGTGAGGTCTACACAAAGGAACTTACAATGTTCAGGTGGTTAAAACTCATTCATGGCTTGAGTCTAACTAAGCCCACACATCCAAAAGACAGCATCTTACAAATCTAACCCCTGGAACTCAGGGCTGTCTATATTAGTGAGCCTGGAAAGATGAGGAATCTACTTTACACACTACTCTCTGAGGGGTAATTAAAAATCAAACAAAGCTCTTGGAATTTTCAACTCCTCAGGGATACACAGAGATTAATAGACTGATTTGGAATTTCTAGCCTGTTGTAAATAAAATCTTTTCCAGGATTATTAGTATTACTAATATTATTTAATAATCAACAAAGACATAAACATATATTTTTCAGTCGATTAAACAAGACCATTATGGACATGGCTCAAATTAGATTTCTTCCAGAAACTTTCCAGTTTTATTTTAGTTTTGTTTTAAAGATACCTTGTACATTTCAGGCTGGTGTGTAACTTTCTATATAGCTGACAATGACATTAAACACTTGATGGTCCTGTGTTCATCTTCCAGGTGCAGAAATTATAGCTTATGCTGCCCAACTTGACTTATACTTTTAGTTTTGCACAGAGAATGTCTCTTGCTCAATAGTAGGCAACCTCTAGCTCAGTTGGCTACCTATTGCATACTTAGCTAGCCAAAGGACAAATAGCGCAGTTTCCTCAGTCCACTGACACAGGAGAGAGATTGCCTTTGGGTCTTGTTTTTCTATTGCTGTGAAAAGCTAGCATAGCCAAGTCAACTTACAAATGAAAGAATTTATTGGGGTTCTGGTTCCAGAGGTTTAGAGTCCATGACCTTCATGGTAGGGAACATGGCAGCAGGCAGGCAGCCATGGCACTGGAGAAATACCTGAGAGCTTACATCCATGAGCAGGGGGCAGAGAAAGCGGGATGGGGATGGCATGGGCTTTGGAAACCTGAGAGCCCATCCCCAGTCATACACATCCTCCAACAAGGTCATACCTCCTAAGTCCTTCCCAAACAGTTCCACAGGCTGGGAACCAAGCATTAAATATATGAGCCTATACAGGCCATCACCGTGCAAAACACACATGCAAAAGCAAAATATTCTAGCCTGCAAACCTTGGGAGCCTGAATCACCCTCTAACACCATCAGTTCTTGATTCTTTCAGTAAAAGTGAGAAAATTTAGCCTGGATAAAGGAATTTGTTCAGAGGTCAAAGTTCATGCTAGAGCCAGGATGAGCTCTGCCTTCTGAAGTCCAGGGCTGTCATCAGTTACTACTGTGTTATGTTCACTTCTGTTCAGAATTATCTCATAAGACCTCGAGACTGAACACAGATTTCTGGCAAGCTGTCTGCTGAGTGCACCACAAGTTTTATCACCCTTGGTGCTTCATTTAAGACTTTTGCTTGGTGCAACTCCCAGGACACTGCATCTCGAAAGCAGCAATTGACCTGTTCTGGCTACAGTCCTGCAGGCTGTGCACAGTCCCACAGGGTGACTCTGAACAGCATTCTGGAAGTTTAAGAGATCAAATAGAGCTAACTGGTCTGATTATAGCAAACCATAAACTGTGCCCATCCATCAGGCCTCAGGGTTTCTGCCACAGTAGAGGTCCCACTTGCCACATTCATAGACGAGTTACTCAGTCATGTTCAATTATTCAAAAACCACTTTTGTGGCTCTGCTCCATGCGCAATGTTAGGAACATTGCAAAAGTTTGACCATGAGTTGTCATCAACGAAGATGCAGTTTATTTCTCAGGAGGGCCTTCTCAAGGGTAGTTAGTGTGGTGGTTAGACTTTTTCATGAAAGACAAGCATCCTTGTGACACAGCCTTCCTATTTGGCTTGGTAAATGGAAGTGGAAAATTGGTCTCTGGGGTTCTGCTATACTCTTCCCCATTACTGAAGCCTGTAAGGAACAGCAGAAATTTATAAATGTATATATAATTTATAAATGTATATATTATATAATGATAGCTAATTATAACCTTTTAATTTGATTATTTTGGTCTTTTTCATATATATATATACATATATATAGTGTGTGTATGTATATATATATATATATATATGTATATATATATATATTAGACTATATTTTCTTCCCTTCATCTTTCCTCCTTTCCTTTTTCCTTCTCTTTCACCTCCTATCTCCCTCTTTTTCTTTTTATTCTCCCCTCATTCCCTGAAATTCTAGGAGTCAGTAACATACATGAAAGTAAAAAGAAAGCTCTTTGCCTAAGATGTGGATGTGACAACATTTGCTTGAGAACGTTTCTTCACCAATGTACAGAGAGGAATGTGGTTGGGGACTTGAGCTACCTCACACTCAGGCCACATTCTTAGCTCTGCAATGAGACTGCAAGCTAAAATAACAGGATGGGCTGGAAACTGGTTACTTTGAGAAGGCATCGTCTCCCAGGGGCATCAGCAGTAATCCACACCCCCGCCTCTGTCCTTTATGTCTTTCAGGCATTTGCTGGGAGCTGCATGCACGAGGGGCTAGGTGGAAGCATGGACCTCAGTGGGAACTGGGCTCTGGAGGAAGGAGGCTGGCTGTCACACACTGGGGATCACCATTTCCCCAACACCAGAGCCGGTATGGCCACTTTTCCTATTGCTGATTCTCATGACCTGTGCTCAGATCCCGAATGTACTCATCATTATCTGAGCTACTTTAAGAAAACCAATTGCCCTGGGAGACTAGGATTAAGACTTTTGCTTTGCAGAGTGCTGCTGGGAACCAGCAGTGCTGTGGGTTGCCATTTCCTGAGCTCTAGCCCTCAGCAGATGGGCTACAAGCTAACATCATTGAGCTCACGCTCTATGTCACTGGGTTCTAGCTTTCCTATACGCACCGAGGCAGATAGAGCAGCCAGTGTAGTCTAGCCCTCCTCCAATTCTTTCTCTTTGTCCAGTGACTGAATTAGTGGGATGCAGCCTTAAATGATGGGGGTGCTGAGACTTCCTTGGAGTAGAGCATACCTGTAAGAAGCAGAATGCTGATGCAGAGCTGTGGTCCTCTGTTGGGTTTAAGCCACCCTTCCATGCCCCTAAACCGATAGAGCTCTGTCACAAGAGCTGGAGCCACTGAAGAGACCAAGGTTCCTGAGGGCCATGCTTTTTAAGAATGTGTCTCCTGGTTGTGTACTTGCTGAGAGAGAGAGAGAGAGAGAGAGAGAGAGAGAGAGAGAGAGAGAGAGAGAGAGCACGAGCGCCTGGATAGACATTGGGATCACTAGACACCACTCTGATATGTCCTAGCTCTGACATGGAGTAGCTTACACAGAGTGAATATTTACAGTGTTTATGTATTATACCCTAGTATCTCTTCTCACCAAAATACCAGAGGGGAAGCCTTTAAAAACAGAAGTTCTCAACCTGTGGGTCCTGACCCCTTTCACAGGGGTCACCTAAGATCATCAGTAAACAGATATTTATGTTAAGGTCCATAACATTAGCAAAATTAGTTATAAAGTAGCAATGAAAATAATTTTATAGTGGTGGTGGTGGTGGGTCACTAAAAAATGAGGAATTGTATTAAAGGGTTGCAGAGTCAGGAAGGTTGAGAACCACTGTTCTAAAAGGACCATCATAAGCTCTAAGGGAAGAAACACTGTTGCAGCCTATTATAAAAACTACAGACCTTTGCACTCAATACCCACTCAGCAGATGGCTCCTGTGGCTGGCAATGAGTGTGTGATGGGTGGGCCCTGCCACATGAGTACCTGTGCCTTTGTGAGAATACTTTTGCTTCCACCAACACCCCTCAGACCCCCTCCCCGACACCCCAGTCCATTCCCATTGCTCTCAGAATGTGAGCAGCATCTCAACCAATGGCCCGAAGGGTAGCGGGGAGAAGTCAGTGGGACTTACTGGTGCCTTTGAAACAATTCTAGATTTTTCAGAATGGTAAGGCTCAGTTACCATGGTAACGTGGGTGTGGCCGTGGTTATTGTGACCATCAGCCCTCAATCTCACAGTCCTGCAGTCCTTGGGGCAAGGCTGGAGGGAGAAGGGAGGATAGAGCTGTGCTGAGGTTGCCCACGGAGGAGCCTAGCTCTCAGGTATGTGATGAGCTCCTGAAGCTGATGGTGCTTAGCACAGCAGAGTGGAGAATCTGCGAGGTCATCAGACAGTCAGTCTGTGGTGATGGAGACAGCCAGGACAGCATGAAGCAGAACTGACATTAGAGGACACAGTGTGACAAGTGGCCAGCCTGACTGGAACTTGAGAGTTCCTGTGGGCAGCTGGTATTGGGGGGATCCTCAGAGGCCTTGGGGCAGGGGTTCAGGTACGGTGCGTGGCCTAGCGTAGAGCCTGGGGCCGACAGGAAACGGTGAGAAAGCATATCAGAAACCAACTGTACCAAACCCTCTGGGGCAGAGCTATGTCTGAACTGGATATGTGATGTCCTGGCTAAGCCCTTTTTGTAGCGATATAGACATCACAAACAACTCTTAACTGAAAAAAAAAATCATTCTCAGATGATGAATGAAGGAACTAGGCCTGAAGGGATGAGAACTTGGCCAGTCATTCAGCTATAAATGGCAGAGCTGAGCCTGGAGCCTGGCTGTGCAGCACCGCAGGCACCATAGGCCACTGCCCAACACTCCTCACTCTGCCTGGGAAACCTGAGATTCCAGTGGCTCAGTGACAGACTTGAGTGGCTGGCAGCAAGAGATTGCTTCGCAGAGAAAAGAACTCCTCTGAGCAGAGGCAGAAAGCACGGTGATGCTGGAACACTCAGAAGCTGGGGGTGGGGGTGGGGACACACATCTGTTTTCTGTTTACACATTGCAAGGCATGGGGTCATCTGCTTGTACAACCACCCTCTAACCCCACCTCAGCAGGCTGCTGGCAGCTGAAGCCTGATACCCAGGGTGGGATTTGCATTTCTAGTGAAGTTCCAGGGAAAGTTGAATTGTGAAGGCCTTAGGGCTCTGTTCTTGGCTTCATGGAGACCTCATTAAAATTCAGTCTCTGCCAGTAAGGCTCAGCCATCCTGAGTCACAGACCTTCAGGCAGGTCCTTAAATTATCCTGAGTTTCTCCAGGCAGTTCTTAGGGAGGGACTAACTCCAGGAAGCCTGCTAAGAAGGTCCTCAATGAAGGGTGTGTATGTGTGTGTGTGTGTGTGTGTGTGTGTGTGTGTGTGGTGATGGTGGTGGTGGTGGTGATAAGGAATTTCCGAAGGAAAGTCCCGCCCCTGGTTTTTGCTTCCTACATCCTTTCAAATTCTTCAGAGGACCTGGCCCAGTGGGTTTTTAAACCTATTTTTACAACCTAGAACACATTTTCTGAACAAAATTGTATGTAGTCACTGTCACATAAAACGTGAGGAGGAGGAGGAGGAGGAGGAAGACAGGAGACTGGCCTGCCTCTGAGTGTCACAGTACAGTTTGGTCTGGCCTGGGCTACAATCTACCACAACTGGGATTTGGTACAGGGTGAACTGGCCTTTCAGGGTACCCACAAAGCATTTCTTCTTCTAGCTTTGCTCACTCAGCAGTTTGAGGTAGAGGTTGGGGACTTCCCCCACCCCCTGCTTGCATTCCTCCTTAGGGGAGAGGCAGGAAGATTGGGAAGCCCAGCCTGTCAGCATGAGGCAGGCAAATCACAGAAGGTCAGTGGTTACGGTCTCACTGCGGTCATCAAAACAGAAAGATTTCCCTTGTGGTGTCACAGGGCCAGGGAGAAGCCAATCTTGGTGGAGAAGGAAGGAAGTGGCCGTTTCTGAATGCAGGGTGTATGCCAAGCCTTGCCTTTGTCAGTATTCACTTCTGAGGCGAAGGCAGTAATGGGAGGGGAGGGTCAGGAATTCAAGGCCCATGTAGGTAGGGTACGGCAGAGTTCAAGGCTAGCCTGGGATGCCTAGAAAGACCCTCTTTGTCTCAAACAAAACAAAACAACAATCACTAGACTCTTGTGAGGTAGCTGTTCCTATCTCCACGAGTCAGATCAGCAGTCCAGAGGCATCTGGTGAAGCTAGGCTCATACAGCCAATGGCAGCAGAGCTCTCATGGAGACTCTTTATAGCCCAGACTCTGTCCTGTCTGTTATTTCTCTGCCAATTTCGAAGGCCACACTCTCTAGTCTCTCCACTCCTCTGTGACTGCTGATGCTCTGTGTCTTGCACACCCCCTGTGCTGATGCTCTGTGTCTTGCACACCCCCTGTGCTGATGCTCTGTGTCTTGCACACCCCCTGTGCTGATGCTCTGTGTCTTGCACACCCCCTGGGGTAGAAGAGAGAAGCAGCTCTATTATCCCGGATGTCCTCTTCAAATATGTCTTCCCATCCATTTTACAGAGAACGGCACGGCAAAGGAACCAAAGAGTGGCAAAGCCAGGCCTAGAGTGCAGGCCTCTGCCTGTCCCTGCCCCAGGCACACCATGTTGACTGCCAAGGTGACCTCTTGAGGAAGCCATGCCGGTGTGGGCAGAGAGGCACCCAGGCAGTCCAGGAGAGCTCCATGACATCTCTGAAAGAGCAATTCTCTCTTGAGTGCAGGATGCAGGGGTGAAGTGTGGGGCCAGAGAGGCTGCTGCTTATTGGCATCTGTACCACTCTTCCTGGGCATTGCTTCTTACAGGCTTGGCTGCAGATTTCAGTCACTGAGGGTGCATTTGCCCCTAATCCCAACACGGGCTATTTTGCCTGCTTTCAGCAGGTCCAACTGAGCATTAGAGGGAAGTATATTATTTTCTTCTGTGGGGCCCTTTCTCTCTGTGTATTTTTGGAATCATTTTTCATTCTGGTTTCTGTCTGCATACATCTTCTAGGAACATCCTGACTCAGTCTGAGCTTATTTCCTTTGTTATGGTGTTGAGTGCAGAGCCGTTTAAAGCGTTATCTTTGTACCATACAAGGGACTAGGGGAGGGCTGGACACATCCAACTGGCTTGTACCTTTTAGGGCGGCTTGCTTTTGTTAGCATTTTCTCTTGTGTTGGTACTTGGTATTTTAGAGACTTTACTTAGTGTTTCACCAAAAGGAATCCTTATGGTTTGTGCCAAGGGTAACAATTGTGGAGTTTTTGTTTTGCTTTGTTTTTCAGATGTGAAATTTACTACCCCATTTATGCAGCTAATTTATTTAAATCTATAAATTTCTCAAATTTATAGATTGATGTGTAAGGAAGGAAAACCAACTGTGTTTTCTTCTTTTCATCAAGGACCTAAAGCAAGATTGTTCTAAAAGGAAGGGATATTAAACCCTAAGGAGGAATTCCACCTGGGCCACTTCATCCCAGGAGGGAATTAAAACATAACAAACCACAAAGCCCCTGGGTGGGTGGGCTTGTGTTTGTCCTTGGCACCTGTCATCTGTCAGCCTGTTCTAAGAGGTATGGATGGGAGATGACAGGGCTACAGATCAGAAGCTGCGCTGTCACCAGCTCATTGTCTTCCCCAGGGGCAGGAGGCAGGAAGCCTGCTTCTCCACTGTATTCTGCTCTGTACTGCGGAGGCCTCCAGCAAGTGGACCTGCAGAAAAGAGGCCAGGGCCATGCCAGGGAGCACAGGCTGGCAGAGGAGGGCTTGGCCCACTCTGTTCTCCACACTGGGAACGGTGTTGTCCCCAGGGCTGGTGAGCCCTGTCCACTGCCCATCTGACTCGTTGCAATGACATTCCCATGGCTTTCTTTCTTTCCTTTTTTGAGACAGTGTGGGCATGCTTTTTATTTCTGTGACTTTTTAGTATATTTGCTTGCTCTCATAAAATAACATAACATAAAATAGCCACACACACCTCAGCTTACAACTGGGAATGAAGTGAAAGTTAATTCAGAAACATGTTGCCTTTAATTTAAAGTATTCTTTATTTTGTGTGTAGAAGCACAACTTAGCCTTTGTGTCCATTACACTCAACTTATTTTAACAATTCATACACACATTTGTTTGTCTGTTCTTTGAAACGAGTCTTAATATGTAGCTCAGGCCGACTTCTGACTCAATGTGTAGCTCAGGTAGGCCTTCAATTTGGGATCCTCCTATCTGAGCCTTCTTAGTCAATGAAATTTCAAGCTTGACCCACCATACACAGTTAACACACACTTTTAAATATGTTTCAATGATTGCACCCAGGATATACAAAAGTCTGGGCTGTATTTGAGGTTGAGAATAGGGATTAGGACAGATGGGAAGTGGACTGTGTTTGCACATGTGCGGGATGACGGTCTCTTTCCTTAACCTGGATCTAGTGTTACTGTCTTGTCTAATACAAAGTTTTGGAAAATAAGAAATAATATTAAGCTATGTTCTAGAGGCCTGTTGGATTTGTCCTGTATCAGGGCGACAGTGACAATGGCCGTGAGACGCATCCTTCTGTTTAGTCTACTTTTACGGGAACCCTTGCCCAAGCCACAGAGAGATCTGCTCTTTGCTGCTTTCTCCTGATGTGTCCAGCTTTTCAGTACTGCTGCCCTTGAAATAAGAGCAGGGACTCCCTCTTGCTGACCACAGGGGCCAGTATAGCAGGACAGATAATACTCTCCACTTGTGAGACAGAAAGGTAGCACTCCGGAGTGCTATGAACTACTGTGCAGGAGAAGGAAGATTTCGTAAGCACCCAGATGACAGACACCAACCGTACCTGCTTGGTTTCTACCAACAATCTAGTGAGAAAAGTACTGTTTTCAGGAAGTTGAGCCTTTGCGTGAGAGAGTGTCCCCATTCCTAACTGACAGCTGAGATGTAAACTTATTGGATGTGCAGTGTCTATTTTATAACTCAGTGATGTTCAGGAGCCATCATTTTATAGAATAAGTACCTGGCATGTGGCCACAGGAGCCAGCAAGGTCCTCTGCACGGGAAACCCTTCTTTGAAAGTAAAGGGAAAGGGCTAGGGAGCTGGCGATTTGGATAAGTGCTTGCCAATCAGCTGTGAGGGTCAGAGTTCAGATTCCCAGAACCCACCTAAATGCTGGATGGGCATGGCAACCTACCTGCCAGTGACTCCAGACTCAGAAATCGAGACAAGATAGAAGATCTTCAGAGCAAACTTGCTAGTGTGAGACTAATTGTATCAGTGAACTCTGGGTTTGACTAAGAGACCTTGCCTCATTGAATAAGGTAGAGGAGTGATGGAGGAAGATTCTAACATCAGTCTTAGGTCTGTGCACGTGGACACCTAAGAGAGATTCTGACACACACACATGCACACATGCACACACACCCAGACACATGCACATATGGATACACACACATGCACAGACACACACACACACACTCACACAGGAAAATGGAGAAAGAGAAGGAAGAAAAATAACAGGAGAGTTGGTACCAGGAGTTGGTACCAGTCTACACTGTATCTGCAGATCTTGACACAGCCTTGAAAGCACAGCAAATTCTCAATGAGTAGCTTTGTTTGTTAGAGATGGAATCTCCCTTCATATTCCAGACTAGTCTCTAACTCATAATACTCCTGCCTCAGCCTCCAGAGCACTGGGATCACAGGTATATACTACCAGGCCCGGCATAACCATCATTTCAATTACCAAAGTGTATATAATGTTTCCATCATAAAACATGGAAAATTGGAGCTACATAGTCAGAAAAGTTCTTTAGTAGCAAATATTGAAATGAGAAAAACGTGTTCTCATTAGCTTCCAGCTGACTGGGGAATGCAAGCAACTGAAGTGCTGGGAGGAAAGGCCTTGGTCTGCAATCCTTGCATCTATACAACAAAGCAAGCCCACTGTGTATTAGAGCAGTTTGGCAGGACAGCTTGGCAGACTCCAGATCTAATCACCCTGTGGAACATTTGTTACACTGTGTCTTGTCAGCTTCCTCCTGCTATAAGAAAGCACTGGAGACTGGGTAATGAATAATAAAAGCGTACTTGCCTCATGGTTCTGTAGGCTGAGAAGCCCAAGTGTACGTTGTGGGCACGTGCTCAGTATCCAATGGAGGATCTTCTTGCTGCATCTAACAGGGTGGAGGGTACCACGTGGGGATACAGTATGCGTGCCAGCTCAGGAAGCCATGAATGCTACCATGGGGACCCCACTCAAATTTCACCAAATCCTAATTACTTCTCAAAGACCCTCCGCGTAAACACAAGAACCTGGGGGTCATAATTCCAATACATGTTTTTTTGGGTTATCATATTTAAACCATAGAGAAGAAGGCTGTTGCCATGCAACCAGCTTTCAGCCCAGGTACACAAGCCAAGTGCTAGAAACAATGAACACCTCTCTCCGTTAATTTGAATGTATATCATGCTGCCGTTCTTTCCAAAACCATAACTAAAACTGGTTAGTGAACAAAAAGATCCCATCAGTACAAGCTATAAAGGCATATCATATCCAGTCAGCGCCAATAACTCCTCAAACTTTACAGCAGGTGGTCCCTCTTCACGGACTCACTGAATTAACTTGTGCCCTGACAACAAGCAGTTATTAGGTGACAATATGATTATATTTTATAGAAAATAAAGGCTGGCTGAAACTGACAGCAAATAGCACAGCTGCCCTTAGAACCTGGGTCTGACTGACATTGAAGCCCTCCTTTGGAGCCAGAACTGAACATGAAATTGGCTATGGTGAGACTATTCTCAACCTTGGCTTGAGAGGGCAGTTCAGAAAAGAAGTAACCCAGAAACTTGTTGGCCAGCTTCTGAGAGTAAAAGGAAGAATGAGTCCAACTGACCCAGAACGCTCTTTTGATGAGTTCTGATGTAAAGGGGCAGTTAAGAAAAAAAGTGGCTCCTGGAGAGAGAGGTAATGGAAATCAAGATAGGAATTAGCACCTTCAATGGGAACAGCCTGGGAGGAAGGAGAGCATCCATTTAGATGGATGGGAGGAAACCATGTCAATTGGGTCTGTTCTCAATGGAATTGGCCTTCTATTAGGACAGGTGGTTCATTCATAAACTAAGAGGGCAGGAGAGAAAATGCACCAGGAAAATGTGGAGTGGTTGCTAGGCTAGAAAGCAGAGGAAATGTAGATTTGAGGGTATGAGAAATAAAGATCCCCACTTCAAAATAAGAGCACCAGAGACAGAGAGTAGCCAAAGCTGGTCAGTTTATATTACAATGTTTCCAAGTCCTGCATGAGCTCCACGTGGCAGGCACGCTGACTGAGCCCAGACAACAGAACTGAAACCCTAGTTCAAGGAGGCTTCTCTGCTCTTTGGTTGTGTCATCAGGAGGGGATGGCCTTATGTGGCATTTGTCTTTCTCTTTGTCACCTATGTTTGCCTGGTTCTCAGCAAACTCATCCGCAGGAGCCTCTCAACACTTTCTATCTGTGTAGACACATGACCTTGTCACATCGTCAGGTCATCGGGCAAGCTTGGCTGTTAATGTTCTATTCTAAACTTACAGTTTGGGACTTCTGGTGGAGGGTGAATTTGTGTAAGCATGTGCGCGCATGTGTGTGTGTGTGTGTGCGCGCACATATATAAGAATAACTAAAGGAGGGCACATCACCTGGGCTCTAGAATTTCTGGTTCATTTGTAACTAGACATAAGCTGCTTGAGGCACCTTTGAAAATGAACCATTAGTTTTTATCTTTTACAAGGGGACAAATACATTGTGAAATGACAGCAATGGACCTTAAACTAAGAAGGTCAAGACAGGAGGGAGGTCATGAGGACAGTAGGGGACAGAAGGGACCCTGGGACGGTTCATTTAGATTCTGATAGAGACAAGGAGACTTCAGACTCAATAAAGACTAGAAAGGTAGGAGATGCTGGTTGAAGAGCCGAGTGCTGGGATGGTGTTACTATGACAACGAGGAGCTGACAGGGGAGCAGGTCAATGATGAAGAGAACATCAAAGAGCGGAGCAGAGGGTGAGCAGAATCCACTTTGTACAGATGAAGTCCAGACTACTCCTGGGAGTGTGACTGAGGGGAGGAAGAGCAAGCCAGACGGTAATGCCTTTAAAAGATGGGTCTGTGCGTGGCCAAAACAAGCAGACGCAACATGGGATATGACCTGTGATTGTCAAGGACAGACAGGGTCTGACAGCAAGAAATTCAAAGACCCCTTCAGAGAGGAGGATGAAGACACACGCAAGGATCTTGGGGGTTGTGTGTGTGGGGGGTAGAGTGTCGTGTGGAAATGTGTTCACGTGTATTCAGTTCTTGAACTGGGAACTTCCATAATCAACAACAGGGCAGCAGTATTTAGATGTCAGGGTGATGGCTCAGGAATGGCTGCCTGGGTGGGGAAGGACAGCTTCTCCTCCATCCCATGAGAAATGCAGGCTGGTGCTTCTTTCTAGTCTTCCACAGTGTTATGTAACCAAAAGCTGAGTATGGCAAACCGTCGCTGTTTACAAGGTAACGATCTGACCCAGACCCAGGACCTCCTGGCTGCTACAGCCCCTGCTCTGGTCACTTTGAACCCATAGAAGGCTCCAGAAGCTTTGAACTGGCAACTGTCAGTTCTTTAAGGAGAGAGAACCAGGCTCCCTCCGTCCATCCCTCTCTGTCACTGCTAGGTAGAAAGAGGGGACCATCTGCTGTGGGGCTGTCTCTAGATCCCCTCACACCCCAAACACTAGACTTGCCCTGGCAAAGCTATCAGTCACTCAAGGGGGAAATACAGTGTGTCTACACACACTACTCAATGATCCAAACAAGGAGAGTCCAATAGCCAGACGCTAGCCAGACACTAGTTAGAACGTTCAACTTCTGCTTCTCCATTCTACTTGAAACCACTCAAGGTGTGCTAAAGAAAGAGGCGATTCTTACTCTCTGCCCATCATGACAGGAAAGTCAGACTCTGTCTGTCCCAAGTTACTAAGCTGCTGCTTCTCTGCCCTTGAAATGGAGACCAATTTTCTTAGCTTACTCAAGGAATAAATGGTCTCTTATGAGGAGAGACTAATGCTCAGACTATGGAGCTGGAATGCAGGTTAAGAAAAACCAAAAAAAAAAAAAAAGAAAAAAAAAAAGGTGGACGGAGGAAGGCATAGGAAGTCTGCCCTGCCTACTTTTACGATAGTGTCCAGCTCTGAGAATCCTCTCCGGACCCCTGGGCAGGTGGAGGAGTGCATACTCAATGCAGAGGACCAGGGAATTCGTTCAGAGCAAGCAAGTCTCTCATTTTAAATAAATGAGCAAAAGGGTTAGGGTGCTGGAGGACATCCTCTATCAGGGAGTGGGGAGTCAGCGCGTGTGTCTCATGATAGCCACGGTAGCCTAGCAACGGGCAGGGCTGCTCGCAGGCTGTGGGGCTGGTGAGCGCAGCTCTTGTCACTCGTCACTGCCACTGCGCGTTCAGGAGCACCCACACTACCAGGAAAACTTTGGGATGTCGGCACCTGGCAGGACATAGCAATGCTCGCCAGGAGCTGAGGACAGATGATGGGGTTGCAGCCCCATTCACTGGGAGCTGCGCTATCCCAACCCGGAAAGTTGATGCGCACCTGCGGGCTTCAGGATGAGTGCCCCTAGGCAGAAGGGTTCCCCAAGTTTCTTTACACATTCAATGGATTAGAGAGAAAGAACCTGCGCTTTTCCAAGGGAGCTGAGCTCTCCAGAATTCCTGATTTATTGGCCATGAATGGATGCAGTGACTCAGTTTTTTGTTTTCTGCTTTCCTTCTTTCCCAGAGAGTGATTTTGTGGACACCGCTTCTGCATCTTTCAGCCCGGAGGAGTTAGGTAAGTCTGGCCTTTCCCCTTTTCTCCCCACTACCAGAATTCCTCCCCAGAACCACGCGGTTCCAGAGGGAGTAGGATTGGAAGGTGGGTGGAGAAGCAGGTAGGAGACATACCTGCGTGCAGGCTCCATTCTCAGGAATTGGCCTCTTCATGCCACCGCCCTTCGCTTGGTCGGAGCACGGAGCATTTTAGGGATGGCTCACAAACACGTGTTGCCTCCAGATCAATTGTCATTGCAACACTGCAGACTTTCAAATCTGGCTTCTGTTAGCATCTTGAACCCCTGCCCAGGATTGCTGGTGTATGTGTCTGTCTTACCAGGTAACCAATAGGAGAAAGACCCTGTAAGGGTATATTGTTTCTCAGAAGTTGCCATGTAGTCATTAAATTACAGGTACTAGGGGCACCCTTTCTCACTGGTGTTCACTTATTTAGTCTGTAGGCATTGGGAACGGAACCTTGCATCTTCTCATGCCTGTGGTTATTAGAGATGCATGCATGGTCTGTGGCTAGAGACAGAGACAGACTTCCCGGTGTGACCAGAAGGCAGTCTTAGATCCCTGTTGGTAGCCTCACTTGGTAGCCAGACCTCCTTTCTCTTGCTCTGCGTTTATTTCTAGCAGCCTGGTTTGTCAAGGCTTTTCTGGTTGTTCTCTTATCATGGGCCTCAGAGCTCTGCCTTGAAATAAAAAGATTTGAGGGGATGAGGTAGCAATAACAGAGAAGAGAAATTATCCACATACTTTTCTTGTCCTTCTCAGAGTCAGGTGTGTGTGTGTGTGTGTGTGTGTGTGTGTGTGTGTGTGTGCCTGTTGGGTTCAGGAGGCCTGCCTTGTCCTGAGAGAATCTGTTTTTATGGTGCCCCATAGCATTGGGAGTGAGATTCCATCCAATCCACAACTTATATTCACTTCCTGGAGCTGAGCATTCAAAATAGGTCAGAAGGGTAGATGTGGTGACTCATGGCTGAAATTCCGGCACTTCAGACACTGAGACAGGAGGATCACTGTGAATATGAGGCTAGGGTGGACTACAGAATGAGACCCTGTCTCCAGAATAAGGAAAATAAAAAAAGTAAAGCAAACAGGCAAACAAACAAAAAGTCTGGTTACCAAGGCTGCATCCTGAGATGGGGAAGCGGTTTGTGCAGAAAACTGGTTCACACAGGTTGTAAGGGTGCTGCATCTCTGTAGATGGAATCTCAGATCGAACACTTGAGCAAAGCTGGTCTCCCAAGCATGACGGTGAAGCCTCTTTGTAAATGCAAATGCCGTGTAATCTACTTTCCAGAAGTGCTTTGTTAGAGGGAAGGGTCTGGGTCATGCTTCTATGTGTCCTATAGCACGGATGTCACCCGTGCTCCATGCCACACAGTATGGGAGATGCTATTTACCCCTTCTCATGCTGGAGCTGGGCAGAAGCAACAGCAAGCCGGCCGCTGCTTGCTCAGAGGAAGCCCGCTGTTTCACCTGTGAGTAGTCTGTCTAAATGATGGTTTATGTCTCTGAAGGCCCCTCCACATCTTCTTCTGGAATTAACAGACTGGACTGCCCTGCTGAAGCACTAATAAAGGGGGGCAGCTCCTTAAACAGGCAGTCAACACTGAAAAAGTGTCCTTCTTTTCCCTCTTTAATTTAGAAGAAAATAACCTTTCTTCTTCAGCTGTCCTGAGAGACAAGCCAGTTTTCTCAGGCAGAGAAGAAGGCAGCTTTTCTGTTTGGGCTGCTGTTGTTTAACAATGGTAACTAACAAAAGCCATCTGTAAGGCTGGGCAGTTTGTAAACAGCAGAAGTGTATTGGTTCTGATTACACCCTCTGGAGTCTTCTGCTTCAGCTCTCCTAAGCTGCCGTGAGGGGCTGGAAGCTGAAAGTGTCTGTTGGCTATGTTCATGCTCTAGGCTAGTTAAGTGCCCGACATCTCCCAGGGGGTTGTCCCTCCCTGACACAACTGCTCACTAGAAGAGTCTGAGTTATTTCCACATGATTCAGGTCTGTGGGAGTTCTTGCTTCTCCTTTGGGGAGGGGCATGGCAGTTTCTGGCACGTGGTTAGGCCCAGCAGGGAAAACACCCCTCCTATAACAGCGAGCTTGCCTCACAGCTGTGCTGTCTGGTGCAGAGGTTCCGCCCTGACTAGACTATACCATGATGTAGAGAGAAGCTGTAGGGAAAATATTTCTCTACCCACCACCCCATTGTTGACACTCATCCGGTAGACTTCCCGCACCAAGGTATTTTCCTAACCTATGCAGCTCTCACCTGGTTGTCCTACCGTCTGATTCAATCCTGCAGCTTCTTACTAGACTTAGTGTGGGGTTCAGTCACACAAGACTGTCTCCTCTCCAGTTGCCAATTGCAAGCAGTGGCTCTGCATTTCCACGTGGAATCACTTGACTACAAATTGAAGGTTCCCACAACCTTTTCCTCCAGCTCAATAATAGCCAACAGAACTCCAGGAAATGCTTTGGTTTTATTTGCTGGGATATTATGAAGGATGTGAGTGTGCAGTCAGATGAAGATGCACACGGGGCAAGCCGTGGAAAGGACCTAAGCACAGGCCATCTGTCTTCAAGAGCTGGGAGTATACTAATTCCTAACATGGGGATGTGATGGCCAACTCAAAGCCCCTCCAGATTTTATTTAATGTTTTTTAGAGAGGCCCCATCATTGTATTGCCATAATAGGCATAATCTTCAGCTATTGTTGACTATATTCATTTGTTGTTGTTGTTGTTGCTGCTGCAGCAATAAAAAACAAAATAAAACAAACAAACAAAAAACTGTGGCCAAGAAACCTCTAGGGAAGGATTTATTTGAGCTTACAATTCTAGATAGGGAATTCGCAATGGTGGGGGAGGCATGGCAGGAGGCTTCTGGAGCAGGAATCTCAGAGACCATATTTCCACCCACATGAAGGAAGCAGAGAGCAATATAGAAGTAGGGTGAGGCTATAGTCTCCCAAATCCATCCCTGATGACATATTTCCTTCAGCAAGCCTCCACTGTTAAAGGTTCTACAACCTCCCTATTGATCGCGCCACCAGCTGGGGACCAAGTGTGCAAGTACATGACCCTGTGGCTGATATTTTTCATTCAGACCACCTTAGTTAACTGACCTCAGCTTCTGGAAGTCAGGTTGGATGCAGGGAACTGAGAAGAGCCTTATCCAACCCAAGGCTTCCAGTTTCTAAGATAGTGTTGTTCCTGTGACAGTCAGCCACCTCTGGTAGCCATGTAGGGACTTTCAGTTTGTAGTAACTAGCCTAGAAAGAGAGTCTTGACACCTCCCATGAGACTCAAAAGGCTCTTAAAAACTCTGTCTGCAAATGGGATCAAGACCGAATGTACATTCACTATATCACATATTCACATATCACAACACAGAAATCCATAAGCATTCCATTTGGATTAATTTTTATTTTTGTTGTCCATTTGAAAGACTCTTATTTACCAAACTTGAATGATGGAGTTGCTTTTATCAAATGTTCCATCTAGGACCTAGAGTGTTTTACTTTCTGGAAGCGTCCTATCTAGCGTCCATACCTTTGAGTTGGGGGTGGTGATGAGGCCAATGACTTATTTAGTACGCTATCCCTAGAGCAGTGTGTGGAATGGTTTTCCATCTATATTGGAATGGTCTCTGCTGACAGACCCACTACTTTTTAGCATATGATTGGAAGTCAATTCAACCTCTGAAATTTTATAGAAATCTGCTCACAAATTAAGAGTTATTCTCACTGTTGCAGAAGGCAGGTTTCTCTAATATGCAATGAAATTTAGTCACCGAAACATGAGTTTTTGAAAAGGCAACAGAAAAAGGAATGTTGCATGGAAGGCTGGGATGAAGGAGATTCCAGGCACCCTCTCCCCTGTTGTGGTACTGTTTTCTGTGGAGGGAAATTGCCTTTCTGTAGCCTTCCTTTAGGTAAGTTAGATGGCTCTTTGTGGGAGAGGGTAGAAAAAGTGTGTGAGATATGGAACTATCCTATGCCAGAGTCTGAGAAAGGTTGCAGTTGATGATGGTAGGGACAGTCATGGGATCTGACCCAGGGTGAGGAAGCAGAGAACAGACAGGAAATGGTCCCAGGTTATCAGACTTTAAGGCACAATAACAGTTCTTCCAATGAGGCTCTACCCCCATAACATTCCAAAACAGCACCAGTGGGACCAATGTGTGGAATGGTCAATTCAGAGGTTGAATTGACTTCCAATCATATGCTAAAAAGTAGTGGGTCTGTCAGCAGAGACCATTCCAATATAGATGGAAAACCATTCCACACTGTACATACATGTGTACATACATGAAACTGTAGGAACTTTGCACATGTGAACCTACAGCACTTTGCATAATTACCTCAAAGTGGCTCTCCTGTAGACTAGGCCCTTAGTATGACCCAAGAGGGCTCTCAGATACACATCCTCCCACCCACTACAGCATTCTAGTTATGTTGGCCAGCTCCAGAATCCCCTTAGTTCCCTTTGCCTGCATATCTTTCTACTCCTTTCTCCCCTGTACCTTGGATCCATCTTTCAACTGTTTCTATGTGCCATACCTCCTAGGATGTCTTAGTTATTTTTCTATTGGTGTGAAGAGACACCTTGATCAAGGCAACTAAGAAGAAAGAGTGTATTGGACTTAACAGTTTCAGAGGGAAACTGTTGAGTCCATGATCATATGAAGGGGGATGGCAGCAGGTAGGCAGACAGGGTACTGAAGCAGTAACTGAGGGCTTACATCTGATCCACAATCAAGAGACAGAGAGAGTTCAGGGAAAAGGAGACTGAGAGACTAGGATGGGCTTTTGAAACCTCAGTGTCTACCTCCAGTGGCATACCTGTTCCAACAAGGCCACACTTCCTAATCCTTCCCGAACAGGTCCACCAACAGCTAACTATTCAGATACAGGAGCCTATGGGAGCCACTCTCATTCAAATCGTCATGTAACAGTTCTTGGCCTTGACTGAACGCTAACATCAAAATCAGTTCAAATCCTGAAATCAGTTCATATTCTTGGATTTCTGCAATAAAATCCTTGGAGGGGAGGGAGACACAATAATCAAAGTTGTTTTGCATTTTTGCTTTGTACTGTCCAGAGTGCATCCAAAGTTGACATCACTACACAGTTTGCAGGCAAAGATGGCTGTCCCTTCATCTTTGCAACAGTGCTGGTCATATACAAATCTTTAATAACTGTTTATTGAGTAGGTGTGGGGAGGAGGAGCCACCATGTGGGGCTTCCATTTATTTATTTATTTATTTATTTATTTATTTATTTAGGTAGCTCTAGATCTCTAATTTCCACTGGATGCAGAAGTATTTTGAGATACCACTGAGGGTGATGACTAGGTCATGTGATTCTTCATTTTTATTGCCCTCTTGATTGGATTAAGAGATACTTAGGGCATTAGATGTGTCTGTGAGAATATTTTAACATTTCTAGGAATGATTGATTAACTTAAGAGTTGCCCTGAAGGTAGATAGTATCATCCTGTGAGTGGGGTCCCTGACTGAATGCAAAGGGAAAAAGGAGGAAGCTGGGTGAGCCTTCCTTCTTCTCCACAGCTGAGATGTAAGCAGACCACTCAGCCAACATGTCCTCCACCATGAAGGACTACACCCTCATCCTGAGACAATGGAGTGACAGAGGGAACTGGATTCTACTTGCTGTCTTCTTTATTCATTGGGATTATTCAGTATATTCTGTATCTTTCTACTAATCTGTATTTTTTTCTTTCTTTTCTTTTCTTTTCTTTTCTTTTTTTTTTTTTTTTTTTTTTTTTTGGTTTTTTGAGACAAGGTTTCTCTGTGTAGCCCTGGCTGTCCTGGAACTCACTCTGTAGACCAGGCTGGCCTCGAACTCAAAAATCTGCCTGCCTCTGCCTCCCAAGTGCTGGGATTAAAGGCGTGCGCCACCACCGCCCAGCTATTCTGTATCTTTCAAACTGACATTTTTAGCCTCTAATGTGTTAGTCTGTAGGAATACATACTTATTTTAGGACAAAATCTGGACACTATGAAGAACCCCTTGGTACCCAAAGCAAACTGTCCCCCATTCTCTGTTTCCTGATTGCTTGTCCTGTGAGATGGCTTCTTGCTCTGGAACCCTGAGGGAGACCCTTTGCTGTTGTGTGCTCAGGTCTGGTGAACACCCTGGGACAGCAGGAGACGAGGTTCCTGAGATAGGGCTTCCTGGGAGCCATCAGCACTAACTCCCCTGTGGGCCAGTGTGTCATGAGAAAGGGTTTTCTTGTGCTATTCTTGCCTGCTATATCCAGGCAGGATGTGTGGGAGCAGTTTGTGCGGGGGGTGGGGGTGGGGGGCAAGATAGCATTTGTGTAACTTCTTAAAATAGGAAATTAATGTTTATTTACCACAGCATCTTTCTCAGATGAGGAACGCATTTGGAGCTCTGTATAAGAACTTACATGTTTGTATGCCCCAATGCTAGAGGCATAACAAACCAGAGTCCTGTTTCTGGCTTGTGATTTAGCATTGGGATGGTAGAAGGCTCTAAATCTAGATTTCTCTCCTCCCTTGGCATCACTATGTGTAGGAGGTCATAAACTCCACTGGATTCTCTGTGTCCATCTAACGAAGAAGTGAGTCAGGAGTGCTAGAGGCGCTCACTCTTGACAATCCTGTCTGAAGCTAAAAGTCCTCTTTCCCTCATGTCCAGCTGGGAAACAGCTCCATCATCTCATGGAAAGTGAGCCCGATGGTACAGTTTAATCTGGTACAGGAAGAACAGGGCATCTCATACACAGATGGTCTCTAGCTGTTGCTCAGACTGTGGCTTGAGTCTCACTTTGGCCACACACAAGCTTGGCTTCTTTGTTAGGTAGGCTGCTCTCACAGAGGTCAACATGAAAATGCTTAAACATGATCCAAGCTAATTTCCCTTTCCCAGCAAACACCAGCAGTCCTTGACAGGTGGAGGCAGCTTCTCAATGCTCTGGCTCCTCAGGGCAGTTCCCCCGAGTGGTCAGAAGGAACTGACCACAGTGCAGGGAGACAGAAAAGAGGAGGCACAGCCGGAAGCAGCACACAGCCTTCCTCTTGTACTCTACAACCTGATCTTCAGTCTCATTGCCATCCCAGCTGCAAGCAGGCTGGAGACTGGGCTAGCTGACAGTAGAAAAGGGTGTTTTATCAGCATGGTTGGGAAGAGTAAAGAGAGCAAGTGGTATACTGGGTGACAAGAATCTTAACAAATTCTAGGCAGTGTGTGTGTCTTAGAGGTTAAAAATATGGGCCAGAGACATACTGTGTAGGTTTGGATATTAGCTTATATCTTACATGCCTTCTGATCTTGGGCAGGTTCATTCCTACCCACATTTCATAATCTGTAAGGTCATGTGCCAGCTATTTTCAAACATATTTCCAAAGCTACTCACTACCGTTCCGAGTCTGTTCTGTGCCTTGGAGAATGTCTCTTTGCAATTTCTAGGCTTCTACCTGGCCTGGGCTAATGAGTGGTTCTGGATATGCATGGGATGGGACTGGAGATACTGGGAAGTGTCTCTTAATCCAACCAAGATAGAATTTCAAATTAGCTCTTATACATAAGGATGGGAACATCCCCCATTGTGACCAGAATGGGTGATTCCTTCTAACGCTGTGCTTTTCCTTAGCCTTGACCACTGCAATCTCTAAGTAGTCCTTTCTTTAAATCCCCTTTAGTCTTGAAACTTGAACCTTAGCTGATGCAATAGGATAGTAATAGAACTGACCTCGGGCCATAGTGGCGAGCAGTATCTAAACTCAGCAGTTGACAGCAGCAACTCACATAAGCAACTCTTCCTGGTCCTAGGCAGGTACTCAGACACTTTCCACATGATCTCAGAATTGTAAACATTTAATTTTGTACCTATACATTGAATAATATATACATTGAATGATACTCCCCCTTGCCACCCTTCCCCACTCTGTGTCAAGAAAGTGTGTGGAGACTAGAGAAATCATGCACAGATCTGTTCTGGGCAAAATGCTTCACAGATCTGGTTTAATCTGTTCCATTTATAGCAGATGAACAAAGAAAAGGAATGAGGCTTTAAATTCTTGTTCTTCATACAAGGGAGTCATAAGAGCTCACCAGAGTGGGATCTAAGTCATACCCCCATGTTGGTATCCCCAATACAACAGTTTCCAAGAATTCATCAGGCCACATGACTTAAGGAGCCGTGGCTTCTTTACAAGTTACACTCCAGTTTAATGTCCTGGACTCTTCAGAGGAGGATGCTGACCATTGTAGCAGCATCATGCCTAGAGATTGGAAAGCCAGTTAAGATCATGGTGAACAGTCCGTGTCCTCTCTCCTGCAAAAACTGGTGGTCATTCAATACTGGCAATGGCCTTTAGTGTTCCTGTTCACATTTAGACTTAGAGCCTTGGTCTTGGTTTGCTGAGTGCCTGGATAGTTCACATTGCCCTGTGTTCTGTGCAGATTTGGTACCCTGGGTCCCCTTAAAGTCTCAGAAAGGGCCTGGTCTTCCTGATAACTGCAGAAACCCAACTCATCCTGGGGTTTGAGATCCACTTGGCCATCTGCCTAGCTCCAAGCTCTCTTCCAACTCCACCCCTGGATCCACCCCAGCTGTCTCCACCCCTTGGAAGCCTGTCTGTCCAGCTGTCCTCCTTGGAGGCATCAGACAGAGCTTCTGAGGGGGAGGGAGGAAGATTTTACTCCAGATGAACTTTTTCTCAGAATGATTGACAGTGGAAAATTCAGTTCCCTTCGCAGGAAACCTCACCCTCCCACAGGGTGTGGTCCAGCGTCTGGGCTCCAACAGAACAATCACAGAGGACTCCCATGATTACTGTTGCCCACACTTAGCAGCTCGGTTTCTGGTGATTTCTCTTTCTGGCCATAGCAGCCCTTTCATCCTCAGACCAACTTAGCAAAGCCCATTAAGCCATTTCCATTTTATGGAGAAGAAAACGGAGGCTCAGAGAAATGGAATTATCTGGCCAAGAGTGCTGAGCTAGTTAGAAGGGTTAGACATATAATCCTTGATTTCTGGAGCCAATCTTAGTTTCCTGGGGTGAGGAATGCATCTTACTCTTTGGGGGAGATTCAGCTGAGAGTTGGATAAAACAACAACAACAGCAACACCACACACACACACACACACACACACACACACACACACACATGCGCGCGCGCGCACACACCCCCTCTACTCATCAATTCCGTATGTGTGGACCCAATCACTTGTGGGCAGATTTTTTTTTTCCTGTGCCTTTAATGAACTTGTGCCAGTGTTTTCATTATTCCTGAAACAACACAGCGTAACAGCTTTTAACAGTGTTTGCCAGTGTCGGATGTTGTGAGCCACCCAGGCATGATTAAAAGTTTACAAAGGAGGACAGGTACAGGTTAGATGCAAATCACACCATTTTACTTTAGGAGCTTGGGTCTTGGGCATCATAGATTTGGGGTGTTGGTCCTGAAGCCGCTTCTTGCAAATATGGGGCAGGAATGGCTGTATCTAGCAAGGAGCCTGGTCGTATGTGGCTGTTCAGGATATAATTGTAGGTGGCAGTCGTTCAGAGCTGTACTGTAGACTGTCCAACAATAATCAGTATGCTCTAGAGGGATTTCCTATGACAGGGTGCAAAGCAATAGTACAGAAACATCTCTAAGATTCCTCTGTTTCAGCACAGGGCCCCGGAACTCACTTGGTGCTCAGCTCACTGTGGGTGATGCTGACACACCTGTGAGGAAAAGCAAACTTTTGAGAACTGCAGGGTTTGGGGGATTACACTGCTGGAATGTGGTGGAGGGCGGAGTGTGGGCTCAGCAGGGATAAAATGAATCCTTGCCCCGCCCCCAGATTTGTTTATAAAGTGATGGTGTTGCTTGCTTAGGAGGTGACAATCCCAGCTGGGAGAAACAATGGGCTGAGAAGGCCACATATTCCAGAAGATGAGTGGGAGCAAGGGAAGAATATGGAATTATGGGATAAGCGTACAGAAGGAAGGAAAGAGCCTTTCCTCTGCCATGTAGAAGTTTCCAGAAGGAATGAATAGGACAGTGGCCAGTTGTTCTCGGATGTTAAACCGGAGTGTGCCTCCATAGGAACATTTGTTAAGCACATGATGGTGGTGGCCGAGGTGGTGAGCAGGCTGTCAAGGAACGTGAATAACTGGCCTGATCTTTTCTAGGGTGCTCTGACCACAGTATATGACCACAGTTTTGGGGCACACTCTTGCTCTTTACCGATTGTGTCCTGTTAATGTGTCTCAGGCTTGTGCTCTGTTTTTACCATGTGGACACGTTAGGCTGACTCGCTGCCTGCCTGCTGCCCTTGCTCCCCCTGCCCCTTCCCTGACCATCATAGTCTCATTGCTTAGCCCCCACTTGCTTTCTCCGGCCAGGCTCCTCTCCCTGCCTTACTCCTTTCCATCCTAAGTTGGATGCCTTCCTAGGGCTCCCTGCCACAAAGTGGAGCAGGTCAAATTATGAAAGGGGATTTAAAAAAGAATGTTCTTTGGCTAAATGGGGGAAACAGATGTTCAGTGCGCTGGCAAGCCTGTCTCTCGCTGTCTGCTGCAGCAGGATTTCTGGAGATGAGCATCCATCCCCAGAGTACAGACATGTGTTTATTTCAACACCAAATGTATCTGAATATTTATTTCTCTTTAATGTTCTTCTTCCTGTAACCCTTGAGCCCTCAGATTTACCTTGCATATTATCACTGGCCACCTAGCAGAAATGCCATTTTCTACTTTTTAAAGCTTTTAAAGTACTGGGCAGCAGCCCGCCCCCACATCTACTTGCCGGTTACTCAGTATCAATTTATGACTGGTGCTTGTCAGCAGAGGGAGGAGTCTGGGAGTAGAAGCCCAGCTGCTTGGGGGCTGAGGTGAAGTATCAGTTGGGTTTGGTGATAGGGGAGGCTTTCATATGGTCTGCTGCTGAGAGCTAGTGTTTGAGACCAGCTAGTGCTGAGACTACAGATGTGTATAACTGTACCTGGCTCACTGTTGCTGCCCACCAGCAAATGAGAACTGTCTACTGTTGGCTGGTCGGCTTTTTTTTTGTTGTTGTTTTTGTTTTTCTCTTAAAGGATATCATGTAGCCAAGTCTAGCCTCAAACTATGAAAGTTAAATGTCTTGGTTAGGATTTCTATTGCTGTGATAAAACACCATGACCAAAAGCACCTTTGGGAGGAAAGGTCTTATTTCAGCTCACAACTATCAGGTCACTCTCCGTCGCTGAGGGAGATCAGGGCAGGAACTCAAGGCAGGAGCTAAAGCAGATGCCATAGAGGAGTGCTGCTCACTGGGTGCTCCCCAGAGCTCACTTGCCCTGCTTTTTTATTTACCCCAAGACCACCTGCCCAGAGCTGGCCCCACCCACAGTGAGCTGAGCCCTCCCACATCAATCACTAAGACCAGACCCCCACAGATTTGCCCACAGGCCAATCTTACATTTTCTCAATCAAGGTCTTGTATTTGAGTCAACTTGATCGGACACCAGGACACTGAGAATGACTTTGAAATCCTCTTTGGGCTTCTTTTCTTCTGAGGGATTGGATTGTAGCTGTGTGTCACCATGCCTGGTTTTATGTGGTGTTGGAGCTCAAACCCACAGGTTCTTACATGCTAAGGGAGCACTCTATCACCTGGGCTACATCCCCCAGCCAACCTTTCTCCTCAAGTTCAAGTTTTCCTTTTCGGCCTTTGCGAGACCACAGGTGCCCAAGTGTTACACCTCCTTCAGGGCTGTCTATCTTGATGTTTTTAGAAACTTTGTGTGCTTTCAGTCTTATATACAAAAAAAAAAGGGTATCTGCATTAGTAATGGAACCAAAAATTGTTTATTTCATGGAAAGATGACAACGGCCATTGCTCTCTGCATGTGAGATAAAATCACGGGGCAGACATGACTAAGCTTGCTTTCCCTGAAGGGAAGGTCAATATGGAGAGAAGCCCACAGTCCTCTTTGTATTGAACTGTGTCAATTAATTAACCAACTCAGTAATATCAGCCCTGAGGTACACTTAGCAATATTGAGAGATCTTTTGTTTGCTTGTTTTCTTTCTTTAAAGAAACTCTTTACGTGTGTGGGAGTGTTGCTTCTATGTATATATGTGCACCACACTTGTACAGTGCCTACAGATTCAGAAGAGGGTGGATTCCCTGGAACTGGAGTTACACATGGTTGTAAGCCACTATGTGGGTGCTGGGAACTGAACCTTGGTATTCTGCAACAGCAGTAAGTGCTCTCAAGTGCTGACTGGCCTCTCTAGTCCTCTGTTTTCTTAACCAGGTATCAAGAGGTGGTTGCTACTGCCTGTCCACCTGCAACGCACAGAGCAGTATCCCATAGCAAAAGCTATCAGCACTACTGTCAGTGCTGAGAAACCTCACACTAAGTCATAAATCAGAGAAATTTATCCCGAGTTTCCAGTGGTCCCAAGGTTTCTGTAGTGAGAGTCTCAATAAGAATCAGAATAACCTAAAATTCCAACGCCCAATCACCAGAATGGTTACCTTGCCAAGTATTTATATCTTCATATTCACAGGTACGTGTTCTGTTCAGCATCTCCCCCCCAACCCCCTAAGGTCTATGTTTTGTAGCCAGTTTTCAGAATAAAATACCCTTTACTCTTTCCCATTACTTCTGTGGTATAAATACATTTTCTCCGGCCATGATCTTATCTTCGCTGTCTCTCACATTTTAATGGCTCCGATTACATACTTAGTGAATATTAGGCAATAACACCCCCAGGAGAAGCTGATGAGACAAGAGACCAGTGTGTCACTGGGGGTGTGAAGCTGAAAGCACCCAGACAAACAGGTCTCAGAGCCATAACTTAGTGAGCCAAGCTCCCTGGTGTGGTGGCCAGTGCAAAGCCTGGCCGTTTGTCCATCCCAATGTCCTTCAGTGAATTTCAAATGGGAGCAGAGTTCCATTTGATGGATTCTGTCCTGGTTGGTTTTCTGTCAGCTTGGCACAAGCTCCAGCCATCTGGGAAGTGAGATCCTCAGTTAGGAAATTGTCTCCATTGGATGGGCCTGTGAGCATGTTTGTGATTAAAGATTGATGTGGGAGACTGATCCCAGTGGTCACCCCTGGGTCCTGAGATATATAAGAAAGCAGGCTGAGCAAGCCATGGGAAGCAAGCTGGTAAGCAGCGCTCCTCCATGGCCTCTGCATCAGCTCCTGCTTCCAGGTTCCTGCCCTGAGTTCCTGCCTTGACTTTCATTCATGGTAGACTGTAAGCTCTGAGATTCTTTTCCAAGTTGTTTTGCTTGTGGTGGGTGCTCACTGAAGCAGTGGGCAGTCTCTGTTATGGAACGGGTTTTTTAGGAGCAGCTTTCTCATCCTTGGGCACAGTTTCCAGAATGCCAAAGAAATCTCACCCTGGCTATCTGTCCACTTTCCCTCCTCCTGCTCCTTCCCTCTCTCCTGCTTTTCTTCTTCCACAGGAACGAGTCTGGCAGTGGTAAAGGACCTTCTCTGCCTCTTCCTCCTCTCTCAGTACCCAGGACCTCAGGCATCAATCCCTGAATCATGGTGTCATCAACAAGTCACACGATGGGGGAGGGCATGTGCCCAGCTCTTTAGAGGAGGCATGCATGATGTAAGACTTACTCAAGAATATGATTTTACAGTTAGAAACAAGCTAAGGAAGAGAAGACAACCTCTCGTCGTTATGAAACAGAAGAGTGAAGGAAAAGCTTGGGGAGAGTGCTTTTTATCTGTGGAGAGCAGGGTAGTGCCCGTATCCAAAAAGGTATCTACCATGCCTGCCTGTGGGTGCCAGCCTCCTAGTGTGACAGTCATCTTACGTTGTCAGCTTTAGCGGATTAAGAACGCACAGGGCATTGAGGAAGCATAGCCTTTGCCTGTGTTTGTCAGGGCTTTCCCCAGAGGAAGTGAAGGTGCAATGTGGATGTCACCATCTCATGGTCTAGAATTCTCAATAAATAGAAGAGGGAGAGACTAAACCAAGCAAAGGCTGGAAGCCCCTTTCTCTACCGCTCTGACTGTCCAGATGCAACCAAGCAGCCCTGAATTCCTGCTGCCATGCCTTCCCACGTGCAGTGCTGTGAGCTAAAATAATGCTTTCTCTCATTAATTATGTCTTGGTCATGTCTTTGGTTATGGGAATGAGAGAAGTAATTCATGTATCTATATGTAGTATGGTTTCTCCTACATATACATACATATGCCTAATTTAAGTTATATAATACACCTGTTAAGCAACTGGTAATAATAACTAAACCACACAGTTATACAGTATATTGCTCTGTCTGGCTCACAATGCCTTGTATTTGCATATGAATGGCAGGAAATGGATGCTGCCTGGACACATTGGACAGAGTTGAGTGGTGAGATGGTAATACTCACACAAGGATATTCATAAAGCTTATGGAGTTTTATTCCAAGAATTTGCCATGTAATCGTTTTGGAATGCTGTTGATTAGGTACACTTGAACTACAGAAAATGAAATTACAAATAAGAAGATGCTAGTGTCCATTGGTCCACCAGTTCCGATGCTAGCGTGTCTGTGACTGTGTCTGGAATATTCTCTCCTCAGTCAGGTGTGGCCAAACATACCTGTGACCCTGACATCTAAGAGGCTATGGCAGTATCACCAGGAGTTCATGTGAGCCTCAGCTACACACTGAGCACGGGATATCCAGAGCTGCCTGAAACAAGAACAAACCCACCATCAAACAAGAGCAATAACAGAGAGCCCCTGTCAGTCCTCGGGTCCCTTGCAGTCCTTTGTGCACGTCCACTCTGTGCCACAACAGTGCCTGTGACTTCTGTCTGTCAGCATCATTCTTCACCTTTAGCTATTACAGTTCTGGTGTAGCCAGTACTTGTGAAAGAATCTCGAGAGCCCCACCACCCAGTGAGCATCTGAGGGACTCATGGTGAGTTCTAACATCTCTGCTGAGATGTTTATGGGGAATTCGAATTCGTACTTACTATGGTTCAAAATCACACTTTGGAAAGTACCATGGAACTCAGACTTTAAAACGATTCTTCCACAAGCAAAAGAAGTCATTTTAATCAAGGCTGCCTGGTTGTTTTCACAGTCATTAACTGTGACCTACAAGCTGGAGTGACATCCTAAAGGAGGCTCTGTGATTCCTCACGGTCAAGTCTGTGGATTCACCTTCTGTTGTCATCCTTCTCTTCCCTAGCAAGCTTGGGTCTTTTTCTTTGGCTACTTGGTGTCCGTTTAATAAGGCCATGCCAATAGACATGGTCTGTGTGTTCAGATGGGAGCTGAGTGTGTGCGGATGGATGGATGGATTTGTATGCTAATAAAGTAATGGATGTCCTTGGTATCTTGAAATTATGGAGGAAAAGGAGACCCTTGCTAAGTTCCTAAGATGCAGATATTGATATGTTACCTCTGTGTTACCCCCAAACTCTGGAAGAACTTGGGCTAGAGCTCTGGTCCCACCCTAACGCTGCAGTCACCTGCTATGTGGATCCCCTAGTGACTCACTTTATCACCCCTGCCCATAGTCTATTGGCAGTGTCCAATATTGATCCTGTTTGGTCCCAGAAAGCACTCACATGGGCCCATCAATCACCATCCCTGGCAATTAGCAAGTGAAAACTTGAGTCAGGTTAGAATGGATGTTGATATTCAGTGTGAGTATATAGATCTGCCCCGCCTCCTGCTCCAGAAGCACAGGTATGAATCACTACTTTGCTTGTTAGTTAAGACATATTATTTATTTATTTTAGGCAGGGTCTTAGTAGTCATCATGGCTGGACTAGTATTCTCTATGTGAGACTAGAACTTGCTGCGATCCTCCTGCCTCTGCCAGTCTATACTTGTACCACCATGAACTCATCATCATTGCTGTCACCATCATCATTATATCTTATTTCTATTTGGCTCAAATGGAACATTGGAATCTTCAACTAAACATTCTTTGAAACGTTATAGAGACAGCCTTGTGGGAGCTGCATCCTCTTCTTTCAGCCAATAGTTTCTGAGCAATAGATTCAGATACATTTCACTAGAAGGACATTCACTTTCCACATTCAAGGTAGAGATTAGTAGCACTTGAGTGGGTTGAGACATAGGGTCAAGGGAGTTGGCCTCCAGCTGGGCTTCCTGCCTAGGCTGCCATGGATCCAGCCACTTGGAGTCAGCCTGAGGAATGCAGGTGAGATGCACCTGATGAGCTCAGAGGACTCTAATGCCTGCAGGCTGTGCCTAGAGATGTGCTCTGGACTAGAGGACAGCGCTGGATGGAGGACAGCCTTTGGGCTTCCCCATGCCTTTTGCTTCCCCTATCTCTTCCTCGACCTTGCTTCATTTGCAAGCTGCTTTCTTCCTGTAGGATGGTTCATACAATCCCACCTTTCTCTTTTGTTCTACACCTTTGTCCCCAACTTTCCCCCCAGAAGATAGTAAGTCACTTAACATTTTCCTCAAACCAGTCTTTCAACTGTGCTCATGACTCATTCTTCCCAGAAGGGCCCTTTCCTGTGCCTTGGGCCACAAATCTATTGCTTGCCCACCCCCTACCCTCTGCCAGGATAGCCTTCTTAGAGAAAAGAGAAAAACCTCACTTCGAAATTTTGTGATCTTTCTGATTGGATATCGCCAGAGAAATGATATCTACTTCCTCTCCAAGCTCATACCTCATTTGCTTCCCGCAAGTGTCTAAAATTGTCCATTTCACAGGGTTTCTGGGAGGCTAACTGAAACATCAACAGATACATGCTTAATTGTACATTCTGCTTTGTATTTGTAACATAAATTTACTGAGTCCATATGGTTCACTTTCCTTTCTGTTGCTGTGATAAATATTCTGACCAAAAGCAGCACAGAGGAGGAAAGGATTTATTTCATCTTATCGGCGACATACCACTGAGGGACATAAAGCAGGAATCTAAAGGCAGGTTGGCTTGCTTGTTTCTCTGACAGAAGAACTCACTTCATAGTCACAGAAATACAGCAGTAACCATAGAGGATGCTGCTTGCTAGCTGCCCCACAGGCCATGCTTAGCTAACTTTATAATACAGATGGAACTAATTGCCTAGGGAATGGTACTGCCCACAGTGGGCTGAGCTCTTATATCAGCTCTCACACAGACATGCCCATAAGCCAGTCTGATTCGGACAGTCCCTCCATTGAGACTCCTTTGTCAGATGCCTCTAGGCTGTGTCAAGCTGACAGTTAAGACTAGCTAGAACACTTTATACTTCTTTGCATGACTTGCTGCTAGCTTGGCCCGTTTGCTTAGGAGAATGCTGAGGGTTAGAGACATTTGGTAACTTGTCCAAAGTCATTAGGATACCAAACTAAGCTGTGACATGACCCACACTTGTTTGTATTCTAGAGTTGGTGCTTGTAACTGGTCAGTTTTGCTCCCTTCTGGGGGAACAGAGTAGAGGTGTTAGGATGTGTAGACTAGCCCTCTCCCCCCACTCCCAGTCATATCTCTTCTCCATATCTATAGTCTGTCACATCCCAGATGAATCAGTGAAGCAGTTGACACCTCGATGACTGTAGGACACAGAGTCAGCTGAGCTGGCCCTCAGCATTGACGCTGTGTGGTAGGAAGCAAATGGGTTTCCACCCTTGGCTTTGCTACTGAACTTGTTCTGTGCCGTTAGGGAAGTCCTTGCACAGCCGGGTGGGAGTTTCCGCACTAGCCAAGTGGAAGCTGTGTACGTTTACCGTTCAGTCCTTCCCAGCCCTGCACTTTGTGACTGTCCACTTACTCGTGTTGTCTCTTCCTTTGCAGTGAAAACTCTTTCCTCATTTATCAGCTCTTGCCAAGCACCCTTGGTGAGAAACCTTGCCAATTCCCTCCAGGCTGCACTGCTGCTTGCTTGCCCAGTGCCTCCTTTTCCTGCACATCGGATCTCTGCCCCTTCCCCCTCTACACAGAGCTGGTCTCTTCTCTCTCCTGTCCAGACTCTTAACAAGAGGGGACCTACTGCCCTGTTCTTTTCTGTGCACACGTCCTGGCTTTGTGTGTTCTACAAAGGCAGGTGACTTTAACGAAGCCTGTGCTTGAGAAATAAGTTCAGCAATTACATTTGGGCCTCTGTCTGAGAAATCAGAGGGCTGTCATGGAATCCGGCTGGAACACTGGGGGTGAAGCGGTGAGCGGGTGAGTTTAGGGAGATGGCACAAGCCAGACATGACCCCTGCCCCCATGGCCAGGTAAGAAGAGAGAAAAGAGGAGCCAACCGTCAGAAACCTTGATATGCCCTAACCCTCCAAGTAGGGGCTTGGGCAGCAGCCACTGGCCTCTGCTCTCAGAAGACAGACCAGAAAGGTCCTAGTGCATGGCTTCAGAAGACAGTGAGTGTAACCTCGCAGAGGGCTGGGCAAGGAGCGTTGCTTAGGGAAAAAGTCTGATTTCGAAGGCGGGGCAGAGTCACAGACTTCAAATTCTTTGCTTCTGTTTGAGCAGATAGCAGCCTGAGGGTTGTGGTCACAGGATGTACAGTCCTAGGAAGCCATTGAACATTTAAGGCTGTAAGGAAGGTCTGTTTAGCTAGCTGTTCTGTTCCTCAGTGGAGCACATCATAGCCCCTCCTATCCTGACCGCCCCACCTGATAGAAGTACTAGGGCCTGGGGATCGCTTTCACCTGGAAATTCCACTTAGAAGAAAAGTTGGTCCTAAACCAAACCTAGCCTGGAGTTCGGAGGCATATTCCAGCAAAGGATTCTAAGGCATTCAGATAGAAATGGTGAGTGTGACAGGAATTCAAACGCGGATAGGGGACAAAAACAAGGGAGCCAGTCTCCCTTTTTGGTCTCAGGGAGACACGTCAGCCTGAGTCCCGGCAGTTTCCGAAATCCCGGGAGGGGCGACGGGAAACTGGGGACGGGCTCTAGGGCCCCGCGGCCGGGGCCGGGGCGGGGTGAAGTGTAGGGTTACAGGGATCAGACCAGCGACCCTCCTGGGTAGCACGCTGGCGACTGGGAGCGCGGGGCGCCCAGGGACCCGGCAGCGGGGTGGGGTGGGTGGGACTGGAGGGGGAACGGGGCATCTCTCTGCTGCCCGAGTGCAGAGGCACCCTTCGCCGCGCCTCCCAGCCGCCATCCCCCTGCCGCCATTCCCCTGCCGCCGCGTTGCCCAAGCCAGGATCGTCCCATGATCGCCCCATGCGGAGGGCAAAGTCGCGCCGGGGACCTTGCGAGCCTGTGCTTAGAGGTAATCAGCTCAAGCCGGGGGTCCGGGAGGGCTCCCCCTGACTGGGCCGAGAGGTCTCCGCGGCTGCTCCCGAGAGCCCAGGCTGACATCAGCTCCGCACCAGATGTGGGGACTTGGTGAACCAGATTTGTGCTGGGGCCTCAGATTGTCCTGTGAGGGATCCAGAAGGTTCAACAAGACAAAAAGCAGAATTCGGTTCAGAACTACCCTCCGAGTGCCCAGTACCCCCGTGGGGGATTCCCACGGGAGGCCAAGGACTCGGGTACGCGTGCGGGCCCCTGACGCGGGACTGGCATTTCTCCTGTGGCTGGCAGGTTGCGGTCCCGGAGGATCTGGAGGCTTGGCGGGTGCCGCTGCTCTGGCGCAGACAAAGGCGCGCGGGGCGCCCAGCCTGGACCCCAGGACGCGCCCCGGCCCGGAGGCTCGGGCCTTTCCGCCCTGAGCCTTCTTTGTTCTCCCCAAACAAGTTTCTTGCACAAATCAGGGGTAGGATCCGGCTTTCCCTGGCCTGTTGGCAGTGCCTTGGAAAAAATCTGGTTTCCGGGAGGAAGCACAAACTTTCCAAGGGGGAGCTGGTTGAACTTTTTTGGAACGTGACATTTGTGGCAGACAGGAAAGTGGAACCTCGGCCCGTGACGGCCCCTGACAGTGCAGGGGACCCACTGGTGTTAGCCTTAAGTAGCCAGGCTGGGAGATGAGGTCTCACCTTCTCCAAGTCCCCTGCTTGGGGACCTCAGAAGACGAATCCCGGGCCTGTGCCCCTATTTTCTGCCTCCTTTTTTCCCCCTGGAAAATGTTTGCCTTTCAGCTCTTGTGGTGGGTGTATTGTCTAAATGCCTTTAAGTAGGGATAGTGTGTGGGTTACCTGGACGTCGGCTTCTGGAGACAGGTTTCGATCTCACGGGGCCTTGATGCTTACATTTTGGATGGTATTTGGTCCTTCGGCCCCTCTGCTTCCTGCCCATGGTTCTGTTTCCCTACAAAGACTTAAAGTTTGGCGGGCTTTGCTTATTAAAGTCCTTGGTGATGGTGGAGGATGTCATGCCTCAGAGGTCCACTGAACTCCAAACAGTGTCAACTTGTTCACCGAAAGTGCTCACAACTAGAACTGGGTAATATTAAACAGCTACAATTCCAGAAGACTCTCTTTCAGGGAGTGAAAAGTCAGGGCTTGAAGTATGGAACGCTCATGGTTTCCTGCTTCCAAAACTAGGCTGTGGATCCTGCCAAGCTGGCTAAGATTCTCCCTGGCTGCCTACCACACAGGGCCCAGGTTGTGTTGCCCAGTACTTCAGGATCTCTGGGATTCAAGTTCTTAGAATAAGAATGTACTTAGGTTGAACTGTGTGGAAGAAGAGCAAAGGAACAGACTGCATAGATTTGAACAGAAAGAAAACCAGCAGGACATAGAATAGAAGGTTCTAGAGACCTCTTGTATGGTGGGGCTCCTGATATATGTGTGTGTGTGTGGGGGGGTGTCATATGTAGTACCTTCTGGTTCTAGAGACTTCTTGTTTGCTGGGGTTCCTGGTGTGTGTGTGTGGGTGGTCATGTGTGGAACAGGACATAAAATAGGTTATAGAAACCTCTTATTTGGTGCTGTTCCTGGTGTGAGTGCATAGTTCCTAGGTGAGCTGGTTTTGTTTCATCTTGCATGCCACATTTTTTCCCTATGAGGAACACCTTTGTCCACCTAGAGGTGGCAAGCAAGGAAGAAGTTGCTGTCCCTGTGGCTCCCTTCCTCCCCCTCTTCAGAAGAAGGCACTGTTGTCTAGGTGTTTGCAGTTCTGTTCAGCTGTGTGCTGGAAGGTGTCAGCAGACTGAATAGTGTGTGGAGACTGTGCTGGAGGGTGTCACTGTGTGCTGGGGGGGGGTGATACTGTGTGCTGGGGAGTATCACTGTGTGCTGGGGGTGTCATTGTGTGATGGAGGGTGTCATTGTGTGCTGGGGGGTGTCACTGTGTGCTGGAGGGTGTCATTGTGTACTAGAGGGTGTCATTGTGTGCTGGAGGGTGTCACTGTGTGCTGGGGGTGTTACTGTGTGCTGGAGGGGGTCACTGCTGGGGATGTCACTGTGTGCTAGGGGGGTGTCACTGTGCTGGAGGGGGGGTCACTGTGTGCTGGGGGTTGTCAGTGGATTGAAGAGTGTGTGGAGACTGAAGCGTTTAAAAGCATCTTGCAGCAGCAGCAGCACATGAAGGTAGAAACCTGAGTGCTTTTCTGGGAAGGTCTCTGTCTGCGTGTGGAGAATGTTGCTTCCAGGCCACTTGTCCAGAGCTTCACTGGATGGCTGTGCTCTTTCTGGTGTCCAGACCCACCCAGATGTGTGACCCCAGAGGCCAGCAGGGAGGTGGGGGCTCTGCTGGGAGAAGGGAGCTGCCGAAGTGCATTCTCTGGATGTACATTGTGTCTTCTGGGGTGCTTGTGGTGTTTGTGAAAGTGCTTTGAAGAAGATAACGCCACATCGCACAGGACTTCAATGCCCAGTGACGCAGATCAAGGGAACACAGTACAGGGCTTTGATTTTTCAGACCAATTTGTTGAGCTCTGTGAGAACTGCTAATACTTTGAATGTTTACCAAAGTTTTCTCAGATAGCATTCTTTCCTGCCTGGGTTCTCTGTGTGTCTGTGCATATGGAAGCCCAGGCCAGGATCTTTCATAGTATTTTGAATGTTTCCCTAAAATTGGAGGGTTCTTCTCACTCAGAATTCAGAAGATGACAGGATCCTTGAAAAGCAAGGGTCAGGCAGGGCAGGTCAGAGGATGTATTTGATTACAAAGTTTGCTGGAAATTGTTGTCTGAGGTTATTGAGGTTTTTTATATTTGTTTGCCTAGAGATTTTTTCCTGTTGGTTTGCCTTTGCTTTGTCTTAGAGGAGTGGTTCTATGTACACCTGGCAGTGGCAGATGGGTCAGTATACAATATTTTTCTGGAAGAAAGCCATTGGTGCTCTTGGATCTTGTGCTGGGTCCAGGAAGAAACCTGTCACTTGTGAAACCCTAGGGGACAGTCATCAACAAGCTCTGGGCAGAACTCCCAGCCACCCCAAGAGGCTCAACAATCAGGAGTTTTAGGTTTTGGTCTTTCCCCTTTTTGTTTAGGAGGAAGTGGCGGAATGAGAGTTAGGAACTTGTCCCTGGTAAGTCTCTGAGCGCAGCTTTTTAAAGGCTGTGTTACTGAGCATGTTCGACTCGTTTCCCCCTCTGGCCAGCACTGCAGTTTTAGGCCAGCATTTCTGTTTGTCATCTTTAAAACGTCTGTGGTCCACCCAGTCTTCATTAGAAATTATGATGGCTTCAGAGAATGGTGAGATCCAAGGTACCCGGTCTCCTCTTCTGGTGACTATTACATCATTATGGTGCCCTAGCAGAACTCACATGACACAAGTGCAGTCCTCAGAACCTATCCAGGGTCTTTGGTCTGCCTGCACACGTTTTGTGCGTGCACCTCCCATGCACTGTGAACCCAGCCCCATGTCAAGGTGCAGAGCTAGTCTCTCTCTGGGGGCTCTTCCTGTTCCCCTAATATGGTGGCACCAACATTTTCCTCCCACCCACACTGTCCCTGAACTATAGTGATACCTCACCTATTCATATTCCCTGTAAATTTGTCATATTTTGCTTTATGTAAACAAATCCTTGAAACATGGAACCTTTGAGATCGGCTCTTTATTCTTTGCCCTTTCTATGAGATCCACCAGAAGTTTTGCTTGTATCAATGGTTGGTTCATTTTTATTGCCCGAGTATTATTCCAAAGTCTGGATGCACTGTGGTTTGGCCACTGGCCTGTTAAAGGTCACCTGGGTTACTTTTCAGTGTTTGTTTACTACCGATAAGGTCTTTGTGGGTGCTCACAAGTAGGGTTTCGTGTGGACGTATTTTTTTCACCATTTCAGATAAGTACCCAGGAGGCTAGGTTATATGGTAACCATGGTTTTGAGAAAATGATTGCTAAACTCTTCTCCTAGTAGCTGTTTTATTTTAGATTTCTCCCTGCAGAGCACACACCTGGCTTTTCTGCATGCTGACCACCTGATGTCATTGATTTTTATTTTAGCTGTCCCAGTAGGTGTTTTAATAGGTGCTGTAAGCTTAATGTGCCTTTTATTTGTCTTTCCCCATGCCTACAGACTTGCACATCCTCTCTGCTTATGTGCTGCCCTCTGTGGGGAAAGGCCCCTTACTTTGCTGTGTGCCTCTTTCCTAACTGGGTTGTTTATTTTACCACTGGGCTCCAATCGTTCTTTGTGTGGAGTGCATGCTGTGGCGTACATCTTCTCCCACAGTGTGGGTTTCTCCTTTCCTTCTCCTTCTGGAACCATTTTGAAAAACTAAGTCTGTAATTTTGGTAAAGTCCAACTAACTGATTTTTTTCTTTATGCATAGTGTTTCTGGTGTTTGTCCCTCCTAAGGGTCTCTTGCCTCGGCCCATGTCCCCAGACTGCCTGTGCTTGCTTCTCACAGGCTTACGCTTTATGTTCAAATTGTAAATTATGTCTTTTAAAAACTGGGAGTCTTGGTGTTGACCTTGATTTATGTCTACTTGCAAACAATTATTAATTTATTGTGTGTATATGTGTGTGTGTGTGTGTGTGTGTGTGTGTGTAGATGTGTGTGCATGTGGAGGTCATGCATGTGCATGTGTGTGCATGTGCATATGTGTATGTGTGTAGATGTGTGTGTGTGTGTGTGTGTGTGTAGATGTGTGTGTGTGTAGATGTGTGTGTGTAGATGTGTGTACATGTGGAGGTCATGCATGTGTGTGCATGTGCATGTGGAGGTCATGCATGTGCATGTGTGTGCATGTGCATATGTGTGTGTGTGTGTGTGTGTGTGTGTGTGTGTAGATGTGTGTGCATGTGGAGGTCAGATGACAACTTACAGGAGTTGGTTTCCTCCTTTTTATTGTGTGAGTTCTGGGGATGGAACTCAGTCTGTCAACCTTGGCAGCAGGCGCGCTTGCTTACTGAGCCCCAGTTAAACACATTTAGCATGAAATGTGATTTCATTCTGGCTTTCAGATGCTCTTTCTTTTGGTCCTCCTCTTCCACACTCTTGCCTCCCATCCATTCCCTCATTGGGATAACTCCAACATGCTCCATCATGGTCTTTCTTCCCTTACCTCTTCCTTAAGTCCTCTCTTTCTTCCTTCGTAGTCCCTTTTCTGGTTTCATGACCTGAACCTCCCACAGAGAAAGGCTGAAGTATAGGACCTGGTCTCCAACTCATGGCAATCTCTGTGTGTTAGTCTCCCAAGTACGAGGGCTACTCGCTGACGAGGCCAGCCAGATGAGGACCTTTACCTACTGAAGCCTTGGGTAAAGTGGGGTTGAAGACAGCTCCCGTATCTCAAAGTTGCATGAGGGAAAAAGACAAGATAAGACATAGGTCATACTTAGCTCAGTGCTGGACACAATGGAGCCTGCAGTAAATGCAAAAACAAAACAAAAAACCCAAAAACCCAGCAGGAAGTGCTGATGGGACCACTCACTGGGTAAAGACACTGCCACCAAGCCTGACGGCCTGAGTTCCTCCCTGGGGACCCGTATGGTGGGAGGAGGGACCAAGTTCCTGGAAGTTGTCCTCCGACCCCCACAGGGTGGAATAGCATCTGCTGCTCTCACCAGATAAAATATATGTAATGAAAAAATTTACCCAAACAGTGGGAAAGCAAACTGTAGCAAACTGTAGTGTTGTGTGTTCTTGTATGCATTCTTATAGAAGCCCCTCTTTCTTCAGCTTGGGGCATTGCTTCAAACATCAATCAATCAAGTGGTGTTGGAAGCTGGGATGCTGTATTCAGAATCTAGTTCCTTCTGTAGAACCAGCCATTTTCCTCTTAAAAACAAGGAGGGAGTAGAGAAAGATGCCCTCTCCATGCTGACCTCAGCAGGTGTCAGGATGTACGGCTGGCCGGCCGCTGCCCCAGGCTGGAGTCAGCCAGGATGTGACCTGAGCCTCCTGACCGGCAGTCCTGCTTCCTTTTCCTCAGTGGCCTGGGTTTTTGTTTCCAGAGAAAAAGAGTGAGTCCCATCCTGAGGAGAGCACAGAGCAGCCTATTGGAGGGCTTGTTACAACACCAGGCGCCATGCCAGCTCTAGGAGCTGCTCTGTCTCAGGAAGTCATAGGAGGGCCTGGGACTTTGTGTTTTTAACACATCTTCAGCCATGCTCTATACCTTTAAGTTGGGCCTGGCTTGAAGCAGCTCTCTTTGCAATGGAGTTTGTCTCCATTTGAAAGGCTCCATTTGGAATGGCTGGTTTCTGAGGTAAGTGGTGGGTGTCCCTGTGCTTTCTCCTCAGGTGTCTCTGATCAAACTCTCTTCCATACACCATTTCCTCTTCTCTACCCATCTCTTGGCACTCAGAGGACATGCCAGGTCTGCATCTGTGCCACTGTAGACAGGTTATACTGCCTGAGGAAAGATAACTCTTTCTCTGTCAAATAAACGGATTTGCTAAATATTTATATTCTTCCATGAGCATGGCGTTGAGGTAGGACAATGAGTATAAAAGGTCTACAGAGGAGACAAAGGCAAGGTGCTGTAAAATAAGGTTCTAAAACATTGTGCTTTAATTTCGTGTGTGCATGTGTGTCTGTGAGAGGCTACGTGCAGGCGCCTGTGGAGGCCAGCAGCCTCGGGTCCTCTGCAGCTAGGGTTACGGGGTTGTGAGCTTGTATGTACTGAGAGCTGAGCTAGAAGAGCAGTGAGTGCTCCTAACTGTTCTCTGTCTCTCCAGATTACAAAACACTCTTGTGCATCCTTGATGTGTCTTTCAAGCATTGTCTGGATTTGCTGTAGGCCATCTCTCCTGATGCTAAAAGGGCTGCCAACCCCCTCTGTTCATGCTAAGGGCTACGTAGTTATGGTTGTATAGACACATGGAGGAGGTCCCTGCAGGGAACAAGCTGGTGACTGGAGTGTATTGGGGATTCTAAACCACAGTGTTGTAGAGGCACGTTGACAGATGGTGACAGCAACAACCAGAGAAGGGCTTGGTGCTGAAGCTCCTCAGCTCCTGCTTGCCACAGGCACCACATGGCAGCTTCTGCTGCTGGCTCCCAGGCCTCTGAGTTGTCTTGTCTTCTGTCTGTTTCTTCCCTCTTTACCTTCATCATCTCAGAATAAACCAAGCTAGACAAGGACGTTAGGTTGCCAGCTTATCTTACAGGCTTGGTTTGCCAGGAGCTAGTGAGAAAGGAGGTGTTTCCTGCGCTGCTGCTGCTGCTGCTGTACACTTAGGGCAGCCTTGGGGACTGTGCTCAGGAGTGGGTCAGGGATGCAGGTTGGAGGCAAGCCTCTCCCTTTCCCTGCCTTAAGGGCTTTGGAATCACGTTTCTCATTAGCCAGTCCTCTCCATCTGGGGGTTCTGTGGAAGGAGTACTTCTCTGGTAAGGCTTGTTTCTGTGGGAATGCCTACACACACACACACACACACACACACACACACACACACACACACACACACCTTGAATATCTCACATTATTTTCATTGCTCATTCTGGAGATTTAGGGGAAAGTTGAAAGATTTAAGGACAGACATACTAGGAATGCACTTTTTTAGATCTGTGGAATTATGGGCACTAGAGAATTAAGGGTAGGCATTCCCAGGCTGTTGCTGTTTTCAGATTACATAAATGGATTTACATATGACCCTGGGACGTATAGAACATGAAAGTAAGAATAGGTCTAAGTGCTCTACTCTGAGATACATATTTTCTTAGTTCTGAGTTTGAAAAATGAGATTATTTTCAAAACTGTGAAGTTTCTACATTTTCTCCAAAGCAAATTCCAGGAGTTTGGAGGGGGGAAAAAGAAATAAAACACATATTTATATTCTGGTGACATTTACTCAGTGACTAAGATCATTTTATTAGTTTAGGAGCACAAAGCAGAGATTTAAATAAAGGCTGCTCATAAAGTGAACGGGTCTGTAGTGCTGAGGCAGCTTGTGTGTGCGTGTGTGTGCATCTACTCAAAAGTGTGGATACCAGAGGGCAGTGTTGTGTCTTCCCCCATTGCCCTCCACCCTGGTTTCCGTCTCTGGCTGAGTGTGGGTTGGCTAGAAGGGCAGCGCAGGGGCTCCAGAGAGCTGCTGACTCGGACACTTCTGAGTGGAATTGCAGGCCAGCTTCCTGGGTCAGGCTGTTTCTGTGGATGTTGGAGGTGTGAACACTGGTCCTTATGCTTGTGTGACAAGCACTTTACTTACTGATCCGTCTCTCCATCCCAAGGGTAGTAGGTTTGTTTGTTTGTTTGTTTTTTAATTTTAAGGCAATAATTATAAATATGTTCCTGAAGTTTACTTGTAGAATTTTCATTTTCTTTTTTTGGAGGAAGATATCTGCTGAGCATTCCTGAGGTGATATTTCTTGTTTTTAGACAAGTTAAGCAAAAAAGGATACAGAAGTTGGAATGTGAAGTGTCCGCATAGGTATTTGAACACTTGGTGTCCCCAGCTGCTATAGATGTTTTGACAGGGCCTGAACCGGTTGGGGGGTGGAGCCTCACTAGAGGAAGCGAGTCACTGGAGGTGGGCCCTGATACTTCATAGCCCAGATCTACTTCCTGTTCATGGCTTGCTTCCTGATTGTGGACACGTTACTACTACTGCCTCAGTGTTTCTGCCACCAACCATTTCCCTCATGATGGACTCTATGCCACTGAATTGTAAGTTAGAATGAACCCTCTCTTCCTTAACTTCTTCTTTCTCAACTCTTTGGCCACAACAATAGAAGAGTAATTGATTTAAGAAGCATTTACTCTAGAAGTATTTGCTGAATGAGTGAATAGACTGTTAGATGAAGTGAAGACTCCAGTGGACAACTCGATGAGGGCACTGACGTCATTACTGTGAACTTGACACAACCTAGAATCATACTGAGGAATTATCTGGATCAGGTTGCCTGTAGGAGACTGACTTGTTAACTGACTCAGCCCACTGTGGGTGGCCCCATCCCCTAGACCAGGTCCTGCCCTATGAAAGAGTAAACAAAGCTAACTGAGCATTGGTGCACTTGTGTCCCACCTGCCCTAACTCTTGACTGTAGATGTGGAGTGACCAGTAGTCTCAAGCTTCTACCGCTGTGACTTCCCTGCTATTATGAACCGTCACCTAGAATTGTAGGACAATAAAATCTCTGCCAAGATGCTTGCTATAGGAATATTTTTATCACAGCAACTGGAATGGAACAAGAGCAGGCACGATAAAAACACTCTTTAAGGTCTCCCTGTACCAGAGACTGGATGAGTACCAGCTGTCTGCCCCCATGAAACTTACATTTATTTTGTTTGTATCTTTTCATGTGTGTGTTTATATGTTGACATCCACACACATATATGTATGTGCATGTGGAGGTCAAAAGTCAGATGCCAACCTTAATCACTCTCTACCTTATTCTCTCCTTACACTTTTTTCTGCCTTCAGGGGTTAAACCTAGAACTTCATGCATGCTGGCCAAGTGTTGTGCCACAGGTGAACAGAAAAGTTAGAGAGCAAAGGCTCACAAGAGGGTTGGTTTTTGTTTTTGTTTTTTTGCAATGCAGAAGGCAGGTGTGTCCCACCCCATCCAGCACCCTGTTGTCACCAAGCTATGAGGGGCTGTGTCCCTTAGATCCTGGCTTCTAATACCTCTGTAGACCACTTGGCTCTGGACTCGCACGCACAGTATCCAGGTAATTTGGAGGGCCTGAAAGAGTCTCTGGAGAACTCCAGGTATTCCTTTACTTTGTTCTCTCTCTCTCTCTCTCTCCCTCTCTCTCTCTCTCTCTCTCTCTCTCTCTCTCTCTCTCTGAGACAACCATCTCCCCAGTTTCCTGTGATCATCTTGTGATCATGAATTTCCCTAATTTTATCTAACGGTGTAAATTTTACTGAGCACTTGCTCCATACAGGAACCATGCATAGCCCTTGTCTTATTTAGTGATCACTACAGCCTAAGTAGTAGTTGTGAGGATTTTCGTTTACTGTTTAGGTAAAAAATCTTAGGTCTGATGTCAGGAGTCATAGTGGATGAAGTGTGGGACCAGGACTGCGACACCAAGAAGCAGATTTGGCAAAACAAAGCCCAAAGCATGCATATCTTTGGCTGTTACATCTTTTGTCTTCCTCTTTCTATGCTGGTGTTCAGTGACAGTCACTCTCTTTCCTTGTCAGTCACTCTGCCCTGGTGTCTTGGTTTCCTGTTGGGTGAGTCACCTCAGCGTCTTTCCCATTTCCTAAGAGCAGGGTGTGTCATGGAGCCTCTCCTTCACCCTGGGAAGTAATCCTTGTTGGACCTCGTTCTTGCTCATAAGCCTTCTTGCAGAATCAGCTGGGGGACCAACTGTCTGTCTTGTGCTGTGCTGTCCTGAAGCTGCAGAGTTCCCCTCATCTGACACAGTTCAGTTTGCCTTCGTCAGTGATCACCAGGGGTGCTAGGCATACCCCTGTGCCTGGGCTGAGAGAACCCATTTCTAATTACAGACTGTTTTCAGCATTTTCATCTTAAAATCCTTATACTTCACATCTTATAGACATAACCCTTGGAGGGATGGGCAAGTGTGTGGTATAGAAGTGTGTTTCTCAGAGTGCTCTGTGGAACTCTGGGAGATTCCTGGGGCCTAAACACCACTGTCCTAGCAATCCTATGCACTTGTACCTTTTTTTTTTTTTTTTTTTTTTGCATATTGGTATCTGTTCCAGGTACAGAAATGGTACTGTGGTATCTCTGTGGGAACCCTAGCAGTAGTCAGGGTGCCACACTTGACTGTTCCAGAGCCAGAGACAATTTATTCTGCACACAGAAAATGAAATTTAAGTGCCTTCACTTAAGAACATTCTAGTTCTAGCAGTGTAAATGCTTAATGTAGTCAAATCTCAAACTTGAGGACTGTTTAGCATCCTGTGTCCCGGAAGAACAAGAACTGCCTCTTCCCAGAAGTGGAGGAAAGCACAGTTAATGAACTGATTTCAAAGGGAAAGTTAAAAAAAGAGAGATGCATTTGTGTGTATGAGTATTGATCTCCCTGTGTATTAAGTGTACCACGTGAATGCAGTATTCATAAAAGCCAGAAGAGGGCATCATACCCTCTGGAGCTGGAGTTGTAGACTCTTGTGAGCTGCCCCGTGGGTACTGGAAATTCAACCCAGGTCCTCTGCTGGAACAGCCAGTGCTCTTAACCATGGAGCCAAACGTGAAAATTAAAATGTCATGGAAGAACAATGGGCAAGCAGTGGCTTTTCTGATGTTGGTATTTGGTCAGTGTTTTCTCAAAAATGAGCAGCAGGAACTTGCCGTTGTCAGTGGGTCAAGGGGCATTTGTCCTACTTCCGTGTTTGTTACTGTGATAAAAGCCCTTACAGAAAGCAGTTGAGAGGAGGAGTGGGTTTTTAGCTCACAGTTGCAGGTTACAGTAATAGTCTCCCAATTCTGTTGTGAAAACAATGTCCAAGAACCGTGACAATGCTCTCTAGATGCTCAGGGTGGCGTCTGCTCCTGTTTCTCCTACCCTAACCCCTGACCCTCACACTGCCTGGATTATGTGTTGTTAATATAAGAAGCATTGGCTTGACTCAATCCCACACTCTGTGTTTCCCATGCTAGACGGACATCCCTTAAGTTTCTTTCCTTTCTATCGTCGCGATGCCATGGGTAATGCCATGCAGAATCCCTCTGCCTGTAGGCAGCGATCACTCCTGGTCGTCCAAAGCCGTATGCTCCTTTCTCAGTGCACTGGCTCTCCAGGGGGATCTGGGCAACTGTGCATGGAGTTCTCCAGAAGCAAATCCTGGTATCTTAAGGGCAAGGACCTGCTCTCTTATTTCTTTGTATTTACAGCTCCTATAGTGCGTGCACACTGTTCTTGAACACGTCCAACACTTTGGTTCTCACTGATAATATATCAGAAACATTTGTAAGTAAGCACAGCTAAGTTAAACTTTAGGCAGGCTTAAAGTCAGTTATCACACATTTCCCTTTGAGGGAGTCTAAATTAAACAGGCATCATTGTATTGGTTTCTTGTGTTTTCTGGAGTAGAAGGCTTGGCCCGTGGACTAGGATTCCAGTCTGATGCTAGTTTGGAAGACCATGCCTTGTATGAGGCCGAGATTCATGGGACCTTCATTTGTTACTCCCCACGCTAAACCCCGTGTTTCACTCACGTTTTCCAGGGACAAAGAGAAGGAGAAGGCAATGTACATTTCCTCTTAGAGAGGTGTGTGTTGTGCATAGGTGTGTGTGGTGAGCAGGTGTGTTGTATGCAGGTGTGTGTTATGTGAACAGGTGTGTGTTGGGCACAGATGTGTGTTGTGAGCAGATGTGTTGTGTGCGGGTGTGTTGTGTCAGGTGTGTAAGGAGGCTGCCTTTGCAAGTGTCACCTGATCTCAGGCACCTGCGCTGTGACTTGGCTCATCCCTTTTTTTCCAGCTGTGTTCTTGGGCTTTCCACTTCCCTTGTAGCCGATGTTTTCAAGTGCAAATCTCCTTGAGTGGAGTATTCCACACTTCAGGAAAACTTCCAGTTCTTCCTGAGCCAAGCCAGGTCACAAACTTCAGCTGGAGGCTTTGACACACTCAGCAAATTCCTTCACCCTCCGCTAGATGAGGTAGAAGCTGCAGAGTTGGTTTTGGTGTTCAATGTGTCTATTATAAAGTTAGAGGCGGTTATATGATCTGGGGGTGAAGTAGTTCTGAGGTATGTGGGAAGTGGTATTTAGATGATATGGAACTATCAGGAAGTTGTGAAATTTGGTGACACCTGGCTATTGTCCTTCTGTCAGAGGCATCTTTGAGGAAAGGGCCTCTAGCTTGTAGATCCCAAAGCGCCAGTATTAACTGCAAAGGGGACAGGAAACATCCTCACATTCTAGGATGCTGAAGGGTGAATGAGCTATCAGAGATGCTCAGAGAGGGACTAATAACATTTTCTTTAAACTATGAGGTGCTGAGAGTGCTCCAGAGAACACAGCATTCTTCTCTGTGTAGCCAGAGAATACATTTAACTGTGCATGCCACTCGTAGAAATCCACAACACAGCATGTCTTCCAAGGCGTTGTCTTCATGAGGGTGGTAGCAGCTTCCTACCTTACCTGAGCCAAGTCCTGAGCTGCTGCTGATAAATGGTAAGCTCTATGTCCTCCAAGCCTAGGCTGCTTGGAGACTGTGGAGGTGCCGTGCCTGGAAGCGGAGGCACGGGGAGGAGGGTTCACTGAGCATTTAAAGCAATTGAAGGGAGTGTGTGAGACAACAGGGGTAGTACTGGGAGGATGAAGGTGATGTGTTCACAGGATGCAGGGATGCCGGGGAGCTCAGGAAGACTACTGACAGCCAGAGGAGGAGCCTGATGATTGACACTGTTGGAAATCAAACAAAGTCTGACCTTGAAGTGATAGACCAGAAGGTTATGTATGCAAGATGTGGCTTGTGGAAAGGAACCTAAGGACAGAGATGTACCAGTGCCTCCACGCCCTATATGCTGTGTGTGTGTGTGTGTGTGTGTGTGTGTGTGTGTGTGTGTGTATGTGTGCGTGTGTTGGATGGAAGTTGGAGACTGATGTCTAGAGTTTAAACCTTAAGGGGGCTTTCTGAGCCTGCTAGGTTGGCATGGTGATAGATTCTGGATCTGCCTCTGGGGAGCCCACCAGTTAGCACAGGAATGGAGCCGCGATGGTGCTTACAGTCCCTTACCCTGCCTCTTTCCTCCTAAGTCATTTTTCTTTAACAATGACACCCTTTATTATCTGTGCATCTGTTTTCAAGCTAGAGAGAAAAAGTTTTGGTCGGGTTGTGTCACCTCAGACCCGGAGGACAGTCGCAAAGGAAGAGACAGTGTAGAAGTGTGAAGGGAAGTGTGTTCCCAGTATAGAAGTGTGAAGGGAAGTGTGTTTCCAGTATAGAAGTGTGAAGGAAAGTGTGTTCCCAGTATAGAAGTGTGAAGGGAAGTGTGTTCCCAGTATAGAAGTGTGAAGGGAAGTGTGTTTCCAGTATAGAAGTGTGAAGGAAAGTGTGTTCCCAGTATAGAAGTGTGAAGGGAAGTGTGTTCCCAGTGTAGAAGTGTGAAGGGAAGTGTGTTCCCAGTATAGAAGTGTGAAGGGAAGTGTGTTCCCAGTATAGAAGTGTGAAGAGAAGTGTGTTCCCAGTATAGAAGTGTGAAGGGAAGTGTGTTCCCAGTGTAGAAGTGTGAAGGGAAGTGTGTTCCCAGTGTAGAAGTGTGAAGTGAAGTGTGTTCCCAGTGTAGAAGTGTGAAGGGAAGTGTGTTCCCAGTGTAGAAGTGTGAAGGGAAGTGTGTTCCCAGTATAGAAGTGTGAAGGGAAGTGTGTTCCCAGTGTAGAAGTGTGAAGGGAAGTGTGTTCCCACCTCCAGAGAGAGCCAGAAACACTGGAGCTCAGGATGGGAGTGGGAATCCTGCGGTTGTCAGTCTGTGGAAAATCTAAACTCTCTAGCATTCCAGAGCACAGCCGTGAAGACCCTTGCCTTCCCTCCTGGTAAGACACTGGGAGCTCCGTGGGCCTCAGACCACTTCCCCAGAGACCTGGGACCCCATGCTGACCTTGGCCTACTTTTCAGTGCTTTGGTCTGGTGTCCAAAACCCTCAGCAAAGGGTCTGGCCTCCAAGAGGTTAGGTAACTGTAAGTTGCCTATTTAGACAAGGGGGCCTTGTGTGGACGTAGTCCTTACAAACCTCTCCACATGGCCGTGCCGTACAGATACAGTGCTGAGCCAGCAAGCCATGAGAGGCCCTTCATCTCCCTACTCTGGGTTGTTGGTCTCTGGGTCTGAGCCAGGCCGTGCAGGGGCCTTCTGGGTGGTAGCCGTGTCTGGAAGGCTTTGTGGCTTCTTGAAGCTCCTGCTCCCCATAAGGAAGTGCCAGCAAAGAAAACAGCCTTCTTCTCAGGCTGTGTCTGCTTCCAGGATCTCATTTCACATATCCTTGGACCAGCATTTTGCTAGAAGAAGAGGAGGAGGAGGAGGAGGAGGAGGAGGAATAATGAATTCTTGCTGGAGAAGGTCCCCGTTCAAGATGATGGACATGGGACAGGACCCAAGATCACGTAGACATTTGCTTTCAGACCCAAGAATCTGATCCAGACTCGAGAGATGCATCACTGTCACAGTTCCTGGTTTGATGTTGACCCAGGTTCCTTAGGCAGGGCCAGTTTCTTGGCTAGCCCAGCTGTTTCTTGCTGGACTGGAATAAGCCACCTTAGCCTGTTCATCTGCAGGGCCTCTTCTCTTATCTGTGGATTCTCTTTCCTTTCCTCTGCACCCAGAACGCTGGCAGTTGTGAGAATGTCTGTTGCTAAATGTATGAACCCCGTGTATGTGTGAAAGATGTCTTGAGCACCCATATAACAGGGCACAGCATCCACCTGTCCGTCCACTCATCCATCTGTCTGTCTATCTGTCCATCATGTGTGTGTGTTTTCACTAGCTTTCTTTTTTGGTTGTTTTTTTCATTGATGACCGTGTAGTAAAAGGAAGCGCATCTTTGGTGTTCTCTGAACACAGGTCCCTTTAAGGACTACTATTCTGTGGCTTGGAGCTCCTGAGCTCACCTTTTCATGGCCAGCCACAGGAAAGCTGGAGAGAAATGACTGCTATGAATGCTGCTGTGGCTGTAATGGCTAATGCAGGGTGAGAGCTATATTAAAAGTGCGCACATTCTCTTGCTCCCCTTGTATACATCCATGTCTTCATTGTATTCAAAGCTTGGTCTCATAGTCACTCGGCTAGACAATAGCCTGTAAAGTTGTTGCACGCTGCCCCACACGACTTCTGACCCCACACGATTTTAAGAAAACAGCACACTTTGATTGGAGCATGTGAGCTCTTGACTCCGCCCAACCCTCTCATGTCTACTTGGTACAGGAGCCTGCAGGGCAAGGGTTGGCAGCAGTGTTTTGTTGTTTACTTTGTCCCTGATGTACCCCACTTTCCCTTAGCTTAGGAATCCCCAACATTCACCACATTGTAGTCATTTTGAAAGCTTTAGAAAAGACAGCCATCTGGCTCAGCCTAGTGGTAATTGGCTGCAATCTAAACTACTCTGAAGGTAGAGGCAAGGGGGTTGCATGTTCAGGATTTCCTGAACCACAGAATTGAGTTGAGTTTAGACCAGTCTGTCAACTTAGTAAGACCTCTATCAAATAAAAATACATTAAGAAGCAAGAAATGGATATAGCTCAGTTAGTGGTAGAATGCTTCCTAGTATGTACAAGACACTGAGTTCAGTTCTCATGCACACAAACATACATACACACAAACACACACATACACATATACATATGCAGGCATGTACACATACACGCATACCCACATACTCATGCACAGATGTGTACAAAAACACACATGCATATACAAACACACATACAAACACACACACATGCACATACACATATGCAGGCACACACACACATATACTCATATAAACACACACTAGTGTACACACACCAACACACTCACACATACATTCATGCACACGTACACACACAAACATGCACACACACACATGCACAGGCATACTCACACACACATGCACACATAAAAACACACACAAACCCACTCAAGCACCCACACACAAAGATAAACACACACTCACACATACAAACACACACACTCATGAATACATATACATAGACACCCACACTCAAGCACACAGACACACACACATACACACATACTCATGCACACAATACAGTTACTTGGGCCCTACTCTGTGGGATTTGAAAAGTACTCCAAATCTCCAATATGCATTCAGGCCTATGCCTTGTTCCCCTCAATTTGGAAACTGTGTCAGGATTGACTTTAGATTAAAGCTGTCTGGAATACCCAATTTTAGCTGCAGGCTTTCAGAGTTATGCTTGTAAAAGACGAGGCCCAGAAAGGGACCCCCCTTCTCCTCAGGGCAGCTAGTGCATGCTGCCTTAGGAGTGTAGTTTTAGGCTGATCTTGGTACAATATGTCTTTCATGTTTGGTGTGTAATCATCTCTAAAGTGAGAGTCCCAATTAGAATTATTTTATTTGAAACTTACAAGGTAAGCATTTCAGCAGTGGAAATCATAATTTTATCTTTATGGGTCAGACGTGCCTACGATATGGTGAGCACATACAAATGGTATCTCACCTGAGGCACAATGACTCAGGGAGAGGGGCGATAGTCCTATCTTTGGCCCTTGGTGTCATGAGATGCTAGTAGCTCTGGTCTTGTGCAAAACTTAGGAAGAAATTTCAGATGCCTGGTTTGAAGCCATTTCTGAAAATTGTTCTTTTATTTTCAAATGGAATTATCTTTAAGGCAAGGGTCTTAATAAATAATAACAAGACTCTCCAGAGTAAATTGAGAACAACAACAACAAAAAGCAGAGCTTTAATCTTGGCATCCACACAGAGGTATATCAGACAGAACAGGAAGGGAACGTGGCTGGATCGGCCGGAGTTCCCACAATTGACAAATGTGCTGTCAGTGTCCCTGAAGTGGGGTCTCATGGTTGGTGGCTGTGGGTCTAAGAGTAGCCTCAAGTGTAACTTGAAAAAGAAGTGCACTAGTGTGTGTGTGTGTGTGTGTGTGTGTGTGTGTGTGTGTGTGTGTGCGCACTCTCGCGTGCACGTGTGTGTAGCAGAGAAGGGAGCTTGAGTGGCCATGAACTTGGCTAAGGCCCAGGCCCAGGTCACTGGTTCTACTGCAACGTGAGACTCAGAAGCCTCTCAGGGAGCCAGAGCACACTGTGTCTCAGCCTGGGACATTCTCTTGCTGACACATGGCCCGGCAAAGTGGCCACCCCTTCTTCTATCCTATATTTTTGGAGAGACAGCTGTTCTTCTCACTTTTCTTTTTCTGGCCTGCTCCATTCCTGTGTTTCTGCCCTCTACCTTGACCATTGCAAACCTCACGCCTCTCAGAGCTCCACAGAAGAAGACTGTGGGTGCTGTCCCTGGGTGACAGTTTTGCGCCTCCCCTCAGTGGCTGTTGGAAGCTTGTGGGTCAGCATGGTGGGTGGCTGGATTTGTGACAGTTCTGGGAAGTAGCTTTGGAATTTTATGAATGAAATAGGCAGAGTCACACTACAAGTTGCCATGTGGGGGGCATGAGTCACACAGGAAGGGGGCACGTGATTGGCACTAACACACACATCATTCTCTTTCTGCCAGCTCCTCCTCCCATCTGCTACAGCCCCAGCAGTCCTGTGCAGATTCTAGAAGACCCCGCCTACTTCTACCCAGACTTGCAGCTCTATTCTGGGAGGCATGAAGCATCTACTTTGACAGTGGAGGCAAGTGGAGGCCTAAGGGGGAAAAGCGGTAAGTCCTTGCACGTTGGGAGCACAGAGGGTCAGACCTTCTCGTTTTCGTCTCTTCTGCATTAAGTAATCCCCGTGCCTGTGACTTTAGTTTCTACCACTTTCATTACCGAAGGTCAATGGCAATTTGGAAGTATTAATTGAAAAGCACTAGAAGTAAACGGTTCATAAGTCTTAAATACAGTCACAGCTATATGCTGTCAGATCAGGTCTATGTTACTATTGGCTGCTACTGACAATCATATGTGTAATTTATGTTAACTTTATAAAGGTGTATGCTACACACACGGGGTGGGGGTGGAGAAACACACACACACACACACACACACACACACACACATACACACACGCTGCCTTGGCACTGTCCTTGTACATACAGACTTGGCACTCACTGTCCTTGGCTTCAGGATTCCACATTGGGTCTTGGAATGTATCCTTGAGTTGGATCCCAGAATGTAAAGAAGCTGAACACATGGTTGTCACCCCAGCACTGGTGAGGTGGAGAGAGGCAGGTCTCTGGGACTTGCTGGTCTAGTCATTGATCCCCAGGTCCCAGTAAGAGACTGTGCCTCAAAAGCACAAGGTGACCTTCTTCCCCAACCTCAGGGGTCAGAGAACCTTGTGGAAGAGAGAGCAGAAAGAATGTGAGAGCTGGAGAGGAGCAGGAGTCTTGTGAGATGCTGATTTTCTCACATGGCTGCTGCACACTTGAACTCATAGCAGCCGAGGACATGCAGAAGACCAAGGTGACAAGATCTGCCAGGGTCCCAGCTGGGCTGGCGGCACTGGATCCAGTGGGTTATAAAACGGGCTCAAAAATGAAAGGAAAGATGAAAAAAGGAAGGAGGGAGGAAGAGGGTGGTGGTAAAAGGGTATGAATGGACAGTGCCTGAGAAACTAGGAGTGGGCAGTAAATAGGTAGGCTCAAAATACATCATTTACATGTATGGCATTGTCAAAGAACAAATAAAGAGTATTCTATTAGGAGAACTAAGGTGGACGACTCCTGAGGAACAACATCTGAGGTTGTGGCCTCCACACATATATGATACCCACACAAACATGCATGTTCACCCTTCCCACAGTAGAAAGGACTATTTTGCTCCACTGTGTGACTCCCTCTATGAGAGGGAATCTTCCTGTCTTCCAACATGGAGGCTTCAGAGTTGCATCATCTGTAGCCAGCTATTCTAAATTCTAAATCTCAAATTCTAAAGGCTTCCTCTGCCTTTTCTCAAGTCCTTTGCCTCTTTCCCCTTCTCTGCTTCCAGTTTTTTGTTTTCACAAATAAGTCAGAATTTCAGAAGAAATTCAAAACCTTACTGAGGACCTTCCTCCTTTCGAACAATTCTCCAGGGTTGCTGTCCTAGGGTGATGGAGAGAGATGAAGCCTGATAAATGTTCTCCCCCCTTTCCAATGTAAAGGGAATGTGGTAGTTTTCCTGCCTGTTAAGATCCATTCATTTCATTATCCATCCACTTAAACCAGCTTTTCTATAGTATTTTAATTTTAGTTCTAGCTAAACTTTAAAAATTTTTATTTGAAGACACTTGTTCCCTTCAGTCTTGTAGATCTGTGTTTTTGACAATCAATACTCTGTTCCCTTTAGGCGCCCAACAGTGTTCTGGACAATGGAAGGTTTGTAGCACACACTCACTCAGGCTCAGTGAAGGAGATGGCGGGAACCTGCCTTTGTCTGTCTTTCTTTGGCATGTTCATTGTTTATTGCAATTGTTATTGTTTAGTTTCTCTGAGTGTCTCTGGGTAGCCCTGGTTGTCTTGGAACTCACTAGTTTCTGGTACAGAGAAGGAAACAAAACATTGGGTGTACTGGAGGCAGAGGAGGTCAGAAGCAAGAGGCTTCTGTTTGGGATCTCTCAGTGACTGGTTAGTGGAACCAGCCCCTGGGCATGGGGACATCAGGAAGAGAGATGGACAGGACAGCAGTTTGGTACAGAAAGTAGGGCCTGCTTGCTTCTAGCTTCTTACTGTCACTCAGTGTAAAACATCTAAATAATAATCAAGAAACCAACAAGATACAGGATACAGGAGTCAGGGAGGGAGGGAAGATGTGTTGGTAGATGTGGCTGCCATTGCAGAGGTGGGGTCCTGACTCAGGAGTTGAAGACCAGGGTGGAAATTTTGTTCAGTGGAGCAAAGGGGGGGACTCAGAGCTTGGGGTAATCCAGACTGAAGAGGCAGGTAGAGTGAATGGAGCCAGGAAGTGGGGTTACTGAGGCAGTGACCTAGATGCTAAATTGGAAGACATTCTAAACAGAGAGCAAACAAGGTTGACTGTTCCAGAAAAGTTACACGTGTAACGTGAGAGCTGGAAAACTCAGGTTGGCTTTGGTTACTAATCAGTGTGTGGTGTTTGGAACCTGGGCACAGCCGATGTTGGCTGCCTTCTGAGAGATGGAACGGTGTGGTGGAGAGCCATCATTAGAGATCTGGCAGAGGCTTGAGGATGCTATCTAATGTGACTAATGATTTTTGTTTTTACAGTGGAAGACAATCAGTTTCTGCCACAGTGGTCCTGTTAGGAAAAGGAGATATGGGAAGGTAGATCAAATCACTGAGAGGACTGAAAAGGGATGGGCGGGGAGAACAGAGGCCCAGGAAGTCTGAGAAACACACCCTTAGGTATTTCAGGATGGGTCTTTAAACGATGCTCTAATTAGAGTATCAGTCAGTGTCTCCTGGGGACAGCCTGTTAGCTCAGTTCCTTTTGTCTTTCAGTAGAGGACCCTCTCTCCAGCTTCCACTCCCCGAACTTCCTGAGGACGCCCGAGGTGGAAATGAGAGGTTCTGAGGATGTAGCCTCTGGAAGAGTGTTACAGCGGCTGATCCAGGAACAACTGCGCTATGGCACCCCAACTGAGAACATGAACCTGCTGGCCATTCAGCACCAGGCCACAGGGAGTGCAGGGCCAGCCCACGCCACCACCAACTTTTCTTCCACGGAAACCCTCACTCAAGAAGATCCACAAATGGTCTATCAGTCGGCCCGCCAAGAACCGCAGGGTCAAGAGCATCAGGGAGACAATACGGTGATGGAGAAGCAGGTCCGGTCCACACAGCCTCAGCAGAACAACGAGGAGCTCCCCACGTATGAGGAAGCCAAGGCCCAGTCCCAGTTCTTCAGGGGACAGCAGCAGCAGCAGCAACAGCAGCAGCAGCAACAGCAGCAGCAACAGCAGCAGGGACAGGGGCCCCTTAGCCACACTTATTACATGGCCGGAGGTACCAGTCAGAAGTCCCGCACTGAGGGGAGGCCCACAGTGAACCGGGCCAACAGTGGACAGGCGCATAAGGATGAGGCCCTGAAAGAACTAAAGCAGGGCCATGTCCGGTCCCTCAGTGAGAGGATCATGCAGCTGTCACTGGAGAGGAATGGGGCTAAGCAACACCTCCCCAGCTCTGGAAATGGAAAGAGCTTCAAAGCTGGAGGAGAGCCATCCCCAGCTCAGCCTGTCTGTAAAGCACTGGACCCTCGTGGCCCTCCACCTGAATACCCCTTCAAGACCAAGCCAATGAAATCCCCAGTCAGCAAGAACCAAGATCACGGTCTTTACTACAATGACCAGCACCCTGGGGTACTCCATGAGATGGTCAAACCTTACCCAGCACCTCAGCCTGCGAGAACAGAAGTGGCCGTCCTGAGGTATCAGCCACCCCCGGAGTATGGCGTCACCAGGTAACTACCAACTCAGCTTTGCAAAGCTCAGCCATATGTTTGGAGTTCTGTGAAGAGCATTAGCTTTTATCAAAAATTTTATCCATAGTACTTAAGAAGCCATTTGTGGGCCCAGGTACGTGGAAGAGGCTTGGAATGTCTTCCATTCTTAGCAGAGGGCAGCTGGGGATAAATGGGGATGTTGATTCCTGAGAGGTGTTATTACTCTGTGTGTGTGTGTGTGTGTTGTGGTGTATGTCGGTATGCTCGAATGTGCCTACATGTGCATAGGTGCATGTGGAGACCACATGAAGAAGTCGACACTCTTGAGTGTTGTTCCTCTGGTACCATCCACCTTTTTTTGGTTGCTTTTTAGGCAAGGTCTATCCAGAACTCACCAGTTAGTCTTGGCTGACTGGCTAGGCAGTTCAGGGACCTACGTGTCTTTGCCTTACCAACACATAAGCGTGTGCCATCACAACCAGCTTTCTTAACATTTGTTCTGAGTATTGAACCGGGATCGCTCTGCTTGTAAGACAAGTTACTTCACTGACTGAGCCATCTCCAGCCACAAAGATTTGTAGCCTTTCTGTTACATTAATAGAGCCATTCCCTCTCTCCGCGCCGTTCCTCTTCCTACCTCTGTCTATTGAGACAGGCTCTTACTAGGTATAGCAGCCCATGCTGGTCTTCAGCTCACAAGCCTCCTGGCTATGCCTCTCAAAACCAAGACTATGGCATGCACCATGATACTTGACTTCACTATAAAATTTAAAGATGCCTTCTTCTGCCTTTTGTGGGCACACACACACACACACACACACACACACACACGCGCGCGCGTTTTTTACAAAGAAGAAGAAGAGGAAAAAAGAAATACTCTGGATGTTCGAATATGGGCATGAACAAGACCATGGAAGTCCTCTAGTCCCAGGTGCCCAGAGCTGGCAGCTGAGCAGCAGGGCCTGGCTTCCAGCTTTTAGCCTTTCCACCTTTCATTCTAACTCATCTTACTGGCTTGTAGTGTAAGTGTGCTTTCTGATTGATGGGCAAGTTCAGCATTTCTTCCTATGTGTGCATTCTGTGCAGCCTTGATCTACAGATACAAGTATGTTCATTCCCCCCAAGAGCCCTTGAAGCCTTGTCTTTTGGGAAACCAGCATCAGAACACATCACTGCCATTCAGTGTGATGCTCAGGGTAGAGACATGCCAGAAGCACCAGGCAATTGGATAAGCTAGAAAGGCTCAAAAATCTCAAGATTAAGAAAGATTCCCAGGCTGCCTCTGCTCTAGCCTGGGCTACAGAGAGAGTCCCAGGAAAGCCAGGGCTACACAGAGAAACCCTGTCTCAGAATATCAAACAAACAAACAAGAAAGCCGCTGAGAGAGGGCGACCCGACTGGGGTCTCAAAGGATCAATCACAGCAGGCATCGGTAGGCAGGGAAGCCATGTGAATTTGTCTGGACTGAAAGGCAATGGTGTACCGCTCAGGTGTTTAGGTGTAGTACGATGAGACAGAGAATATGTTTGAAAGGGAAGTTGTGGACAATGGTGTAGCTCTCTCATAGTTAACATTTATCTTTAGGAGTGAGAAGCCTGCTGTTCTCAAGAGGAGACTACATGTTGGTATTTATTTAGTAACTGGATTGGTGATGTGGGATGGTTAGCCTGGGAGACTGGGCTTGCAAGGGCTTTCTGGAAAGGATTCGGTGCTTCAGAGAACTGGGTGTCCAGGTGGAGACAGCAGTAGAGGAGAGGTGTCTGTTACGAGAGGCGGGGAAATAGAGCAGAGGATTCTGTGATTGGTCAGATGGCTGAGGAGCAGGGACATGTGTTTGAGGCAGTTGGACATGGAGCCATTCTCTGGGGAGAATGTGGGAGTGGCCAGTGAGGAGGGTACCCGGCTTGCGCTGGAAGAGCGTGGCCCTAAGAGGACAGGTGTGTCCTGCTATTATTGGATGTGTCATCATAGAGCATTTGTCTGTATCTAAAATTCAATATGATGGAGCTCCTGATGTGACCCCAGTGGCTGGGAAGGTGCTGGATGATGGCCATGTCCTCCTCAGCTCTGACACATTTGACAACACGTGGACTTTATAGTCATCTTTCTGTTCCTGTAACCAAATTCCTGGCAAAAGGAAACATGTAGGAGGAATGACTTGTTTTGGCTCTGTCACAGTGGGGAAGGCAAAATGGAGTTCAGGGGCTGGGGGACTGGCTGGATCCTGTTACTCCTTACATCTCTGTGTAAGGAGGAAGAGGCCCTGGGGTGGGGTGTGGGGCAGCACTCAGCTGATTTTCTACTTCCGTCCTTTTTCTTCAGCCTGGGAATGTGTTGCTGCTCATATTCCATAGGTCTTTCCTCTGCGTTTAAACTTCTGGAAACACCCTGACGGGCATGCCCAGAGGTGTGTCTCCTAGGTGAGTCCAAATGTAATGAAGACGAACCATCTCAGTGTTGAATGCCAGTTCTGAGGCGTCCTGGCCAGCCCAAGCCCTCAGGAGCAGCAGAGTGCATTGCATTCTTCCTAGCATGTGCCAGATCGCGAATGTTTGTGTCACATTGTCATTTCAAAGGTCATCCCAAATGGGCAATCTCTCCAAATGACGCTTCCCTCCTCCTTGCTGGCTCACAGGTTTTTATGGTTTGTGTTTATCTTTATGTTTTGCCTGCATGTATGTCTGAGCACTGTTTCTATGCTTGATTCCCCCGGAGGCCAGAAGAGGAAATCAGATTCTCTGAAACTGGGGTTACAGACAGTTGTGGGCTACTTATAGGTTCTGGGAATTAAATCCAGGTCCTCTACAAACATGGCCAGTGGTCTTGCAGAGCCATCTCTGGCAGCGTAGAAGCTGGACCTTTTTGTGTCATGGCAATAAACCATGATGGGAAGTGAGGCACTTCCTAGAGGTCTCTCTGGTGACTTGTGGAGAGCACCATTCACCTCCAAATCCCGAGGTCAGAAAAACGAATTTCTGAGGGATCAGGGTGTCCTGATAAGCTTAGCACTGGAATTTACATGCCCAATAAAATGTCTTAGAAGATGTAACAGACAGGCCATTGTGACCCACCCCTGGGCTATAAGGCCACTTGGTGAGCCAGCTGTAGTAAGCACAGCTGTGGCGGGCCAGCATGACTCCAGCAGTGCAGCCTTTGGTCAGCTAGGTAACAAACAAACTTTCTTCACACGGGCCTGCTCCAGACATGGTTAGCAGAGCCTGGACTCTGCGGTTTGAACCTGAGACTCAGCAGTATGTGGCATTATACACCATCCAAAAGGCAAGCAATACTACTCAGAATCTCACCAGGCTGGTCTCTTCTCTGGTGCTTAAGGTGGTTGTGTGCTTGCCACCAATAGTGATAATTTAGGAAGCTACAGACTATTGGGTGCACACTATGTGCATGGCAGCATAGACTCCTGGATCAGGATGGGCCCTGACTGAGGCCCCTTGCGGGTCTTTCTGTCTGATGCTACAAGAGGCCCTGCTTAGGATCTAATGGATACCCAGCAATTTGACCCAACCTATTACTCTTTGAGACAAGTTTGAAGGATATGAAATACATTCAAGTTCTTGGGAGGAGAGTGAGGGTCTGACTCCCAGTCGCTCAGAGCTCTTTGCCTGTTCTGATAGTTGATGTTATCCCCTTTAACTTGTGTAAACTGGTGAGAGCAGCCACTGGCCCAAGTATAGCTGACCTAGAGCATCCTGGCCCCTTCTGTGAGTGAGCTCAAGTGGTCATGAGGAGGAGTGCTACGAACACAAGAGCTGGCCCTGGGGCAGCTCCAAGGATGTGCTTCTGGTCTTCCTCTGCTCCAGCTTGCTTGCTCTTCATCTGGAATTGAAAGTGGGTCACCGTGAGGACAAGATGAGACTTGAGCTGTTCTTGTGGAGGACGGTGACTCCCTCTACCCCCAAAGCAAACGTTTGTTATTCATTCTGACTCACTCTGTGGTGACTTGGCTTGGGTAGCTTGTGCTGCTAATGGGAATGAAGGCACCAATGAATTCCAGGGGTGGTTGGATTTCTCTATTAGAGTGATTTAGAGTATATTAGTCAAGATGCAGTCTTCCCCTCCCCCCAAGAGCTCTATGTTAAAAATGAGAGTGAAGAACTAGAGCTGCTAAAAGTTTCATATTGATCTCCTATCATATTGCTCTCCTATTTCCCAGTAAGCCACTAACATGGTAAAACATGGGATTTACTAGCTAGATAGTATCAATCTGGAAAATGTTTTTGCTCCTATCATTTATATACTTTAATCAAGATCATGTATAAAATAAAACTAAAACCTGTTTTTCTCTAATACCTGTTTGAGTTTTCCTTTACAGATGCTTGGCTCTCTGCAGCTCTGTGTGAAATCATGGAGCACTGTAGCAGGGTTTCCCCAAGGACTTACTGGGTGCAGATATTTACTGTGGGTTATGTTCCTTAACGTTTACAACAATTATAAGAAATGGGGACTAGGGATTGGGGAGATTGCTCAGCAGCAAAGGGCATTGCCGTTCTTACAAAAGAGGACCCCAGGTCAGTTCCTAGTACCTGCATGGTGGCTCACAACTGTCTATAACTCCAGTTCCAGGGACCTAGTACTTCTTTTGGCCTCATGAGTAGTATGCATGAGGTCCACAAACACACGTGCAGACAAAACACCCATACACATAAAATAAAAATAAATAAACCTGAATAAAAATAAAGAGGTGCTATTAAAAAGCCCATTCTTATGTATGCAAAACCTGATGAAAGAGAGAGGGTCCAGAAACAAGTCATGGCCAACAGTTTGGTAGTGTAGGAGCCGTAGCAAGCCCAGAGCCCCTTGCTGCACATAGTGCATCCCCCAGTTAAGCACTTGTGACTGAACATGCATCGGAAACACGCTTAAGTTTTTACTTGACCCGACTTACCTGGTGAATTTGTAATTATTATAGAATCTCAACAGACCCCTTCCCCTATATATCCTGGAAGACAATGGGAACAAACTTAACTTTGTAGGGAGATTCATTCTGTGAGCTACAGGAGGGTCTAACCCCTTCATATGGAAATATGTCAACTAGAAATTTCACATTCAGGAACTACAGAGTCAGTTATGGCAGGGTGGAGGCAGGTGGAGGGGAGAAAGCAACAGACTGTCTGTCTTGGAATGTGGTCAGCACTTACTTTAGACCAATGTCTGTTTTAGTAAGAACCCCCTTAAGAAGAGACAGTAGCAACGGTTGGTGAAGGACTCTGATGGCCTTTCTCTGCCTGCTGAGCCTGGGGTTGTCTTCTCTGCCCTTCATCATGGCCCTGTTAGGTCTGTTCAGGAGAGTGGCTTTGATTTCCAGCTTCCCAGAAACAGAAGAGTGGCTGCCCATCTGGGGCTGGACTAACTTGACTTTTGGTAGGCAGATACCTGTAAAGCAGGGAGGGAATGGTTCTGTGTCAGGCTGCTGAGAGCTCTGAGAAGCCAGGGGCTGTGGCTTCCTTGCACAGGGCTGGCTTCTTGCTTTTTCTAAGAGGCATGACATCACCATCACCTGTGCTGTGACTGGAGAAAACTGTAGTATGCTCAAATTGTACAGTAACTACATTCTCTATCAAGATACATTTCTTCCCTAGAGATATCCTGGTGTGTGTGTGTGTGTGTGTGTGTGTGTGTGTGCGCGCGCAGTAATGTACAGGATCATTGTGCTGGCTAGTTATATGTCAACTCAATACAAGCTAAAATCAGCTGAGAGGAGGAACCTCAATTAAGAAAATGCCTCCATAAAATCTGGCTCTAGGCAAGCCTGTAGGACATTTTCATAATTGTGGCTGATATGGGAAGACCCAGCCCATTGTGGGTGGGGCCATCCCTGTGATGGTGTTCCTGGGTTCTATAAAACAGGCTAAGCAAGCCATGGAGACCAAGGCAGTAAGCAGCATCCCTCCGTGGTCTCTGCATCAGCTCCTGCCTCCAGGTTTCTGCTCTATTCGAGTTTCTTCCTATCTTAAGTTCTTTTGGTGAAGAACTGTTATATAGAACTGTGAGCAAAATAAATCCTTTCTCCCCAAGTGGCTTTTGGTCATGGTGTTGTATCACAGCACCCTAACTAAGATGGTCACTCTCTGGGAACATGGCAAATGGCATTCCATGGAGGAGGGAGAGCCAGGTGGGAGGAGAGCGCAGGACCACATTCAATCAATGAACAGCAACGTAACCTGTGCAAGGACAGTTTATCAGGAGTATGTGCAGAGGCATGTGGAAATGGCTGGTGTATGGGCCAGGTAAGTGATGTATTACAAGTTTAATAGAAACAGCTGGGAAAAGAGGAGAAATTTGGAGGAGTGTGTGCTTCTGAAATGGTGAATTAGCATTTGTAGTTTATACAGTCATGAAAATGAACCAATACTTGGAATTAGTGGGTAAACTAAACCCTTGGCTGCTTTGATAAAATTGTTTCCCTAAGTGAAAAGGAGGCCATGTAGCCTCATTTATTTAAGTTTGACTGTATATATATATATGCTGAACTTATTATCATGACTCAGGAGTGTCAGCCAGACTTGGTGGTGCACACCTGTAATTCTAGCTCTTGGAGATGGAGGCAGCAGGTCAGTAATTCAGCCAAGGTCATCCTTGGCTACCTAGCAAGATCGAGGCTAGCCGAGGTTGTATTAGACCTTTTTCAGAGAGAGAGAGAGAGGAAAAGAGAGAAGAGGAGAAAAGAGGAAGAGAGGGAGAGGGAGAGAGGAGAGAGGAAGGGAGAGAAGAGGAAAGGAGAAGAGAGGAGAGGAGAGGGAGGGTGGGGAGAGAGAGAGAGAGAGAGAGAGAGAGTTAGTTTTCAGGAATGCCCACAGACCACAGCATTTAGGCAATACGCCATTAAATGTAGTGCCTCCTGTGTCCAGAGAAATAACTGTGGTGTGGGAATCTTAAAGAACTAGGGTCAAGTTCAGGTCACTTTCCCAGGAAACCTGACACAGCCCCAGCTGCAATGCATTGCAGGGCAACTTCTTTAAACAGATAGGCTGTGAGACCCACCCACATAGCAAGGATTCTGGATTCAGTTAACTCAAGAGTCAAGTTTTAATTTGAGCATTTATGAAACCCATGGTGGTTTGCAGGACCAACAGGTGGGGACTTGTGCTCCTTCGGTTCACAGAGCCTCAGTTTCCTTGTCTGTTTATTTAGCGTATTTTTGAGAGAGTTCTTGTCCTGTTGTCCAGCTTGGCCTTGACCCCTTAGGCTCATGCAGTCCTGCCTCAATCAGCCAGTTAAGTAGCTGGGGCTAGGGGTAAATGTCACACCACACCCTTTCCTCCTCTGTGTTCTTCCTACAACCAACAGCATTACTGCCTGACATGATCATAATATGTTTACTGTAGCAGTTACTTATGTGTGTGTATGTGTGTAAGTATGTTTATCCTCATAGTTTATCCTCCAAAGAGAGAGAATATTGACTTTCTCCAATTTCCTTATCAAATTCAGTCTGTATTAAACAGTCTTTTAAAACACTATGTTGCTTTAAAAATCAGAGAGTTTTCCGACAGTTCTGTGTTGTAAAGCACTGTAAATGTGTGGCTTTTTTCTTTCCTGTGGTCTTTTACTATTTCATCTTATTTTCTAAAATAACAGTGGTGGTTATTTTGTCTGTTTTTTCTTATTTTTATAGAATACACATAGTACTTAGATGATAATTACTAGTTGTTTTCTCCTCACCCTGGTCAGATAACCGAGAAGAAGAAAGTTAGGGAAGGATGGCTTTATTTGTGGCCCCTGGCTTAAGAAGAGGACACCATGGTGGGGGAGGTGTGGCTTCCAGCGCTTGGGTGGTCACGAGTGCTATCAGGAAGCAGAGAGGGGGTGAACACAGTATTTGGTTGGACCTTTTACTCTTTTTATTCAGTCTGGGGCTCTAGGGTGGACAGTGCTGCCCATATTCAGGATGGGTGTCTCCTTAGATAAACCACTTGGGAAACATTCTCACAGATACACACAAAGGCCTGTCTCCTAGGTGATTCCAGATCCAGTCAAGTTGACAATGAGAAAGAACTATAATAGGAATTTTTTTAAAAAAAGCTACAGATATCCTATAAAAACAGCAAAAAGAAAAAGAGAGAGAGAGAGAGAAAAGAAAGAAAGGAGGAAGAGCGAGCCATAGTTGCCCCGAGTGGAGCCGTAGTTGCCCTGAGTGGAGCCACAGTCCCCCTAACTGGAAACAGCCACCTTTAGCAGTTACATTCACTCAAGGCCAGCTTGGGCTGTGTGGTATGATTCTCTTTCATAATAACTAGACCCAACTAGAGTGCCAAGAGTACTCATGAAAAATTAAAAACATTGCATGAAAGCTTGTTGTTCTGACTTATTCATAGATACATTCAGAACTTGTTTCAATTCTTTTTTTTTTTCCATTTTTTATTAGGTATTTAACTCATTTACATTTCCAATGCTATACCAAAAGTCCCCCATATCCACCCACCCCCACTCCCCTGCCCACCCACTCCCCCTTTTTGGCCCTGGTATTCCCCTGTACTGGGGCATATAAAGTTTGCAAGTCCAATGGGCCTCTCTTTCCAGTGATGGCCGACTAGGCCCTCTTTTGATATATATGCAGCTAGAGTCAAGAGCTCCGGGGTACTGGTTAGCTCATAATGTTGTTCCACCTATAGGGTTGCAGATCCCTTTAGCTCCTTGGCTACTTTCTCTAGCTCCTCCATTGGGAGCCCTATGATCCATCCATTAGCTGACTGTGAGCATCCACTTCTGTGTTTGCTGGGCCCCGGCATAGTCTCACAAGAGACAGCTACATCTGCGTCCTTTCAATAAAATCTTGCTAGTGTATGCAATGGTGTCAGCGTTTGGATGCTGATTATGGGGTGGATCCCTGGCTATGGCAGTCTCTACATGGTCCATCCTTTCATCTCAGCTCCAAACTCTGTCTCTGTAACTCCTTCCATGGGTGTTTTGTTCCCAAATCTAAGGAGGGGCATAGTGTCCACACTTCAGTCTTCATTCTCCTTGAGTTTCATGTGTTTAGCAAATTATATCTTATATCTTGGGTATCCTAGGTTTGGGGCTAATATCCACTTATCAGTGAATACATATTGTGTGAGTTTCTTTGTGAATGTGTTACCTCACTCAGGATGATGCCCTCCAGGTCCATCCATTTGGCTAGGAATTTCATAAATTCATTCTTTTTAATAGCTGAGTAGTACTCCATTGTGTAGATGTAATACCGAATGGCAGAGAAGCACTTGAAAAATGTTCAACATCCTTAATCATCAGGGAAATGCAAATCAAAACAACCCTGAGATTCCACCTCACACCAGTCAGAATGGCTAAGATCAAAAATTCAGGTGACAGCAGATGCTGGCGAGGATGTGGAGAAAGAGGAACACTCCTCCATTGTTGGTGGGAGTGCAGGCTTGTACAACCACTCTGGAAATCAGTCTGGCGGTTCCTCAGAAAACTGGACATAGTACTACCGGAGGATCCAGCAATACCTCTCCTGGGCATATATCCAGAAGATGCCCCAACAGGTAAGAAGGACACATGCTCCACTATGTTCATAGCAGCCTTATTTATAATAGCCAGAAGCTGGAAAGAACCTAGATGCCCCTCAACAGAGGAATGGATACAGAAAATGTGGTACTTGTTTCAATTCTTATTTCTGTTCATATTTATGTTGGAAAATATATACTTGGTATTTTAACTTTCTCTTTTGTAAATTATTTAATCACATTCTTCATCTCTCTACCCACTTATTTTTATTTCCTGTTGTATTTCACAAAGTGTTTGTCAATGAGATAAACCATGTTTTGTAATGACTGACCCGTAGATACATACAGAGTTTAGTGCACAGAATGTAGCCTGAAATTCCAGCTCTGCCTGTTGGTGGTCTGGGGCCACGTGGAGACACCTAGCCATTTACTTAAGTTCTCTGACACCACTGAGTTCTGGAATTGCCCACCATGCCTACTGACCTGCATTGGATCCCAAGAATCTTCTGGTGGAGCTGTATCTTCAAGTTCTCCTCTGACTTCTGTCCATGTGCCATGATGGACATACATATACACACATGCATATGCACACATACAGACATAGGCATGTATACGTAATCAATAAAAATGCAATAGAAGCCGGGCAGTGGTGGTGCACGGCTTTAATCCCAGCACTACAGAAGCAGAGACAAGAAGTTCTCCCTGAGTTCAAGGCAAACCTGGTCTACTGAGTGAGTTCCATGACAGCCAGGGCTACATAGTGAAACCCTGTCTCAAAAAAACAAAACACAAGGGCTGGTGAGATGGATGGCTCAGCGGTTAAGAGCACTGACTGCTCTACTGAAGGTCCTGAGTTCAAATCCCAGCAACCACATGGTGACTCATAACCACCCTTAATGAGATCTGACACCCTCTTCTGGTGCCTCTGAAGTCAGCTACAGTGTACTTATATATAATAATAAATAAATCTTTAAAAAAACCACACAACCCCACCCCCACCCCCTGAAACAACAGCAAAATGTAAATACTGTATGGGCATGTGTGTAATGTAAAACTTCCCAGAAGTTCCTTTCATGATCTTTTAATTTTAAAACACTATTAATTTCAACTTAGTTTGTGATATAACATACTAGAATATCTAAAACTTTAGTCATCAGATTTCTTTTCATGGATAAGAACTAGTTTAGTTGAACTAATTTTGAGAACTGGGATTTGTAATTTAGAGGCTAGTCATTCTTTCATAATTCTGTTTTAGACAATTATTTTTGTTTTGTTTTTTACATTTTTACAATTATTTTAACACCTTTCTGTCTTAGTCAGGGTTTCTGTTCCTGCACAAACATCATGACCAAGAAGCAGTTGGGGAGGAAAGGGTTTATTCAGCTTACATTTCCACATTGCTGTTCATCACTGAAAGAAGTCAGGACTGGAACTCAAGCAGGTCAGAAAGCAGGAGCTGATGCAGAGGCCATGGAGGGATGTTCTTTACTGGCTTGCTTCCCCTGGCTTGCTCAGCCTGCTCTCTTATAGAACCCAAGGCTACCAGCCCAGGGATGGTCCCACCTACAAGGGGCCTTTCCCCCTTGATCACTAATTGAGAAAATGCCTTACAGTTGGATCTCATGGAGGCATTTCCTCAACTGAAGCTCCTTTCTCTGTGGTAACTCCAGCTGTGTCAATTTGACACCCAAAACCAGCCAGTACACTTTCTATTTTTAAAATTATGTGTGGTGTCTGTGTGTGTGTGTGTGTGCATGTGTGGTTTATGGTATGTGGTCTCTGTACATGTGCGTGTTTGTGTGTGTCTGTACTTGTGTGTCTGTGTGTAGTATTTGTGCATGTGTGGTTTGTGATATGTGGTCTCTCTCTGTATGTGTGTGTGCATGTGTGGTTTGTAGTTTGTGGTCTCTCTCTGTATAAGTGTGTGTGTGTGTGTGTGTGTGTGTGTGTGTGTGTGTGTGTTTGCCCCACCGAGACTAGAGGACAGCATCAGATCCCCTGGACCTGGAGGTTCAGGCAGGTATGAGACATCCAGTGTGGGTGCTGACAACCAAACTCTGGTCCTCTGCAAGAGCAGAATGCACTCTTAACCACTGGACCGCCTTTCCAGCACCCTTTTGAAATACTAAAAGATGCATATGAAATTTATTTAGAAGTCTATTTGCTGATTCACTTAGAATATTTAAGAGGCATTTTTATACCAAGGGGATCACCCAGTAATGTGCCTTGCTGCACAACTTGAAAAATCTATGTTTGGACCCCTAGAACCTGGCATGATGGGGCCTACCGGTAACCCTAGCGCTGGTAGGATGAGGCAGGAGGATTCTTGAAGCAGCCAGCTAGCTGAGCTGAATCTGTATTCCAGGTTCATTGAGAGATTGTCTCCACAACTGAAGGCAGAGATGATTCAGGAAGGACACCTGGCATGTGTGTGTCCTCTCCACCCACACATGCACACAAGTCTTCACTAACAATACGTGTGCAGCACATAGACGTGCACCCAGAGTCCAGACAGCAGAATCCCCACACTCTTTAGTCAGTCCAGGTATTGAAAGGATTACCTTTCTGCAAGTACTTAAGATAAACCCTCCAGATGTTTTCCTTCTCATTTCAAGTCTTTGATGCCTTTACCCAGAGCACATGTAAATACTCAGCGGCCTGTTTCTGTTTCGGATGGACATGCAGGAGTGAGATCTGAGGGTGACGGGTCCTGATGTGTCCTCGTGGCACCCTGAGCTGCTCAGGTTCTTCGCCTGCATTCCGTGGTGCTGACTGGGGGGCCCTGGTGGGGTGGGCATGTATGCTTTAAACTTTGTATGGAATGTCAGATCTCCGGGTTGTCCTGTAAATCCTGGGAACTTAATTTGCATACTTATAAAATAGAGTAATACTGCAGCTGGTATAGGAACAGTGGATGCCCAGGTTGGTGTGAAGTAGTTAAATCAGTGCTACTCAGAACACTCCTATTTGCAGGTAGAATGTAAAAAATGTGTTTAAATATTCTTATAAAACTGGTGCATGTTGAGAGGAACAAATGTTACTAACAGCCTTTTTCTCCAAACCAAATAACACTTAGTTAAGCTTCATGACCTCTGCACACGAGAAGGGGAGAGGTCCTGTTATGTGATTACTATGCTACTGTGTCAGGATGATTCCATGGTAAAATCTGATTGGCATGGAGAGTCTCCTTCATCACAGACTGTCAAAGGTTTGTCTCTTCTTTGAAAAGCAATCAAGCAAATAGAACCAACTTGGTCTCAGAGTTGGGGATTAAATCAGTTAACAGAAATGATGCGTCTCAAGTCACTGAGTCATAAGCTTCTTTCTATCCTTGGAAAGGTTGCACACTAATAATTAGGCGGAAGAAAAGGCATGGGATATTAAGGACATTAAAGTATAAACTGGAGAGTAGAGATGGCATAAGGCCGCAGTGGTGGGTTGTCGGGGTTGTTGGGGTGATTAAGGCTCCCTTGGAAGCTCAGAGGGGAGAGTTAGGTACAGATTCTGGGAGAATGGCCCAGGCCAGCACCAACCGAGCCAGCCTCTGCTCTGGTATCTCTCAGGACACCACTCTCCAGATCATGCAGTTCCTGTTTCTTACCTGACTGTGGCATTGGGCTTGAGTATTTTAAGGCTCTGTTGGTCATTTAAGAAACTGAACCTGCCTGACCTTTTGGGACTTGGCCAGCCATGCCTGCTTTTACCCTTGTGGTGCTTGGTAAGGTGAGAAAGTGTCTACCTGGCAGACAGGGTAGTCCCTTGGCGAGTATGGGGTGGATGCTCTCTACAGTCACACCACATCTGACTCTCTTGGATGTTTCATCTCTTGTATTTTGGAGGTTGCCTCCTGTGATCTTGTTTTTATTCTAAGTAGACAAATAGTGATATGGTGTGTGTGTGTGTGTGTGTGTGTGTGTGTGTGTGTGTAGGGGTATGCCTCATATATGCATAGTAGCACATATGTCATGTGTATATATGAGGGACAGAAGACAGCTTGTGAAAGTTGATTGTCTGCTCCCACCATGTAGAACCTGGGAACAAACTTAGGTCGTCAGCCTTGGTGGTGGGGCGCCTGCAATCTCACCAGCCTGATAACCTATTTTTAGAAAGGCTAATGCCTGTAATAGGCTAAGCACAATAGCTGGATGTAGGAAGTGCTTAGTAGATATTAGCCATAAGTAAAGCTTTGAGAGCGTCTCATGAATGCTCCATGCCCAGTTACAGAGACAGAGAGCAGCTGGCACCATCCAGTGGTGTGTGCCAGGCTGAATTCTCTACCATGATCCAACATGGGAAACTGCCTCACAGGTTGTCAAGGACAGCATACAATCATATCCGTTGTTTGCTTATTAATGTTGACTCCCATGGCCTCTTTCCTTCTTTGGTCCCCATAACTGGTGATGACCCACCATTATGTTGTCTCAGCTGAGGGCAGGCTGTTCTTTGGCGCTGGAATGCTTGTCCATGGGCCTACCTGTTCTCCCGGGTGCTCCCACTAAGCCCGGTCCCACCTGGTCCAGCTGTAGGAGTCCAAAGCCCTGGCTGCCTGAGTAGTGGACCTTAGGAACAGAGGTGTTCTCTCATTCTCGTCTGGAAAGTTCTCCTGGGTGAACAGCAAGGGCAAAGCTGCTTGCTGATTGGTAGAAGACCTCCAATCTGACCTCTTCTTTTAAGCTTGACACGTATTTGCCCCCGACCCCCAGCATCCTTACAGCCTTTTGAAGGTATTAGGTAAGTGTTAGGTTGTCATCATCTGATTTCCATCTTTCTCCTTGAGTTTCCTGTTATCAGGAGAGAGAACTGAGGAGGTGGTGTTCACTAAGTGGATTCAAACCCAGATTTAAGTGAATCTCAGATGGAAACCCCACCCTTACCTCCAGTCCATCCAAGAGCATAGCTGTCCACCCCTGGCTCTAAGGGCAGCTGTTTCATTACCCTTGTGCCTTGTGAGGAGATGCATCAGAGGTACAAAGGAGCATCAGTCTTTGAAGTCACTGTTGCAACTGTGGTATTGGGCTCTTTCTAAAATGCTCTGTTTCTGTATAAAATGCAGTGCAGGATTCACTGGCCTGTAGGTAGCCATGAGCAATAATAAGTCACTTGTTTGGGGTCCATGCTTGACAGGAGTTCTTATGACCTGGGGAAACAGAGTGTGTACAGGACTCACGGTCTGTCCTCTCTTGTGATAGGGTTGCACCCTCTTGTACAGGACAGCATGTGGAATGGGCACAGATGCATCAAACATCTTAGTCTAAAGAGAGGCTAAGTGGTTTTATAGTGTTCATAGAGAGGGAAGAAAATGCTTTAGATTCCTGCTGGTATTTTTTTTCTTAGTGGAAGAAGAAAGAAGGGGAATGTCACATGTGAAATAAAGAGCTATGTGGTGCTCCAAGATTTTTTACCTTGACTAGGAAAGGAAGCTTAGACCCAGCTGATTAGCATGGAATGGAGAAGGAACTTAAGATGGAAGGGGATTCAACTTGGAGCATCTCCTGAGGCTGGGTGGGAAAGGCTGATGTTAGTAACCGAGGCCTGAGGTCAGTCATGGTGGGGTAATATGCCAGGATCAGTCCATGGTCATCTTCAGGAAGGTTAAAAAGATCCTTAAATTTGCAGCATTTGACACTTAGTTACAAGGAGCTGGCATTCAGAGGTATTGTAAGACCCCAGATGCTGGGCCTCCGCTCAAGTCCCGGGATGAGCTGGCCAACACCCCAACGTCCCAAGAGAAAACCACACCTGTTGCAAACTGCAAGAGGTTTTATTATCAGCTAGCTGAGGATGAGCCCTTGCGGTGACAGTAGGGGGCTTTTAACATCTAGCTGAGGAGTTGGGAGGAGTTGGGAGGAGAGTTGGGAGGAGGAGTTCTCTTCTGGGTGTCCTTGGTGAAATTCACAAGGCAGGAGTGGGGAGTGAGTTCTTTCTGAATTTTTATCTCCCTGTCCTCGGCACAGGAAGGCAGGCATCTCTTGTTGTACAGTATAGAAACAAAAAGGCGTTTTTGCTGGCTAATAGAGAACAAAGAGCTTCTTTCTAGCTGTATTTTTAAAGATCAGGGAAAACAAGTTTGGGGAAATGTTTTAGGGGCTCTACCTTGCAGGGAGAAATGCTTTAAGCCGGGGTCTCACAGTATCACAGCTGTGAGACATGCTTATGAAGTGGAAGCTATGACAGTCATCAGGGTCTAAAGAAAATGTACTCAAAAGGAAAATGTAGGTCTCAATAACCTCCTGGTGGGACATTGGAGGAGTGCTGTGACTTTTGGTTGTGAATGGCCACAAGTTACACATGTAAGTGACATTCTCTGGAAGGCTCACCCTTTGACAGAAATAATAGGTAGTTTTGGACTGATGCCAGATTTTTAAAATTTTTATTTATGCTTTATGAGACAGGGTCTTACTCTTTAGCCCAGACTGCCCTGTAACTGATCACATGTAGCCCAGGTTCTCCTTGAACTTGTGGTCATCTTCCTGCCTCTGCCTCTGCCTCTGCCTCTGCCTCTGCCTCTGCCTCTGCCTCTGCCTCTGCCTCTGCCTCTGCCTCTGCCTCTGCCTCTGCCTCTGCCTCTGCCTCTGCCTCTGCCTCTGCCTCTGCCTCTGCCTCTGCCTCTGCCTCTGCCTCTGCCTCTGCCTCTGCCTCTGCCTCTGCCTCTGCCTCTGCCTCTGCCTCTGCCTCTGCCTCTGCCTCTGCCTCTGCCTCTGCCTCTGCCTCTGCCAAGTGCTGGGAGTACAGGCTGTGCCAGCACACAGAGCTGTCTTACAGTCGAGTTTCATCACCCCTCCTCCAGTTCTAAGACTTGGAAGTAGAGATTAACAAGAAAGCTAAACCTTGTAGAGGGACAGCAGGGATGGGAGAACCCGATATTAAGATCTATGACTGCCATTTGTTCCTGCACCTGTGCAGGTTCCTATGAGGAGCCCTTGGCTTAGCCTGAAAGAAAACATGGTTATTCTCATGAAACAGGCTGACAGAATTCTGAAGAATTTGGGGGAAGGGGAAGGGGGAGGGGAAGTGAAGACCGGAGGTAGAAATTCATGATTCCAAGTTGAAGTTCAGCACCAGGTACTGAGCTGTTGAAGGACACTGTTGGCTCCTTTATCATCGGGCTAGATGTGAAGTCTGGAAGTTTAGACCCCAGAACCAACAGATCAAAACAAGCCAGTCCTTTGCTCATACTTTCCCATTTGATTAAGTGGTACCCCTACCCATTTCTTGCTGAGCCCCATATCTAGAAATAATATTTTATCTTCCTCCATCTTTGTTTTTCTCATTCTTCATATTCATACCCAGACTTCTCCTGGGCTCTGCCTTTACACTGAGTTCTCAGCACATCACTCCTAGCGAGGCAGCCCTCAGTGGCCTCTGTGTGCCTCTTATGGAAGTGTGGCTGCAGCTTGCACAGACCCTCCCACCCCCGTCTAGCACTGCTGCCCTGTGGGTGTGCTTTCTTCCATGTGGTGATGCTGTCTGATGCTACTTCCTGCCATCTTGTACATCTTTCCCTGGCTTCACCCTTCCACCCAAATCCCTGGTTCTTTCTTCCAGACTTTGAGAAACTCTTGCTCTGACCTCTCACACAGAAATCGCTTCTCCAAAATTCCTTTCTTCGGAGAACAAGACTCCACTTTCAGCATGGCTTGCTTGTCTCTTCTGGAGAGCAGAGACCTGCTCTGCCTGGTCCACTGTCTTCCTAGTGAGAGGAATGTGATAAATACTACCTGAGCCTTAACCTGCCGCTTAACTTAGCAGAGTGTGAGGAAGTGCACGGCTGACCCCTGCTGAGGGAAGCCACTGACAGTGTCTGTGCCGGTGGCCTTCCTTGGTCTTCCATATGTCCTCTGGAGTCTGATGACTGGTCCTCTCTTCCCTTGCAGCCGGCCCTGCCAGCTGCCTTTTCCATCTACGGTGCAGCAGCATAGCCCCATGTCCTCTCAGACCTCCTCCATCGGTGGTACTCTGCACTCCGTCTCCCTGCCTCTTCCACTTCCCATAAGCCTGGCGGCTTCACAGCCCCTACCAGCCTCCCCCAACCAGCAGCTTGGACCGGATGCCTTTGCGATTGTGGAGCGAGCCCAGCAAATGGTAGAGATCCTGACAGAGGAGAACCGTGTGCTTCACCAGGAGCTTCAGGGCTGCTATGACAACGCTGACAAGCTCCACAAGGTATGTACGTGACATGCCAAGGTAATTTGATAGATCCTGGGAAAGAGAGAGGTAAATAATGGGCTGTCGTTGGCAGGAGACCATGAGGTGCTTGGGATTAATTTCTGAGCCACAGGATGTATCAGAGAGCTCTTAGGAGTCTGATGGCCTGTCTGGGCACTTCCTGTTTTGAATGCAATTCAAAGGAAGGAGGATCCTTGGCAGCCATTCTATGAACACAATTCAGGACTCACCAGCTGCTCATGATAGCTCTGGAAGGAGAAAGGCCTTGCTGAGGATGGGACAAAGGGAGAAGCAACTCCTGTATGAGGAGGCCTAAGGGAGAGTCACATGGTACCAAGGGAGTCTGCTCTCTCGACTCCCCCGCCTGGATGACCTGTCTACTTGAGGGAAGGACTGAAAACAAGGCTCTAGCCTTCTGGTGACGGGGTGAAAGCACAGTGCTTCTTAGCTGTGGCTTAAGGTCCTGCCGTAAGCAGTCGCCTGCCACAAGCCTCCATGTGTGCTGGGCTCTTTCAGTCCTTTTTTTTTTTTTTTTTTTTTTGTCTTCTAACCAAATAATGAGCTACGACTTCACTTATGGTCCCTTTACTCTATAGCACACTCTTGTCTCCTTGTCTCGCTCCTGTGAGTCCCTGTCTTCTCCCAAAGAGCCCCTTCAAACTTCATGTCCTATACACATATATTTGAAAAATATACTCAGTATTATGTGTGATTCTGAGTTTGGTTTACTTCTCTTATATAGTAATCTGTAGTCCTATCAATTTCCCTGCAAATGACATAAATTTATTTTTATATGTATGCTGGTTCTGGGACTAGCAGCTGCCTGCTTGCTTGCTAACGCTTTCCCACAAACTCTGGCTCTCACAGCTAGCTTCACAAATTGCTCTGGTCTCTGTTCCTTGCCCAGTGCTGTCAACGGCCATTTCACCCAGCTCCCTTTAGCCCCGTGGAAGGAAAACACTGGAGGCTTCATATTTTAAAACTGACCAAAGGCTGGGCAAAGATTATCCTGCCCCATCCTCCCTGGCCTCCACAGTTGCCTGCGGAGGCTAAACACTATTGGTGCCCCACAATACCCACCTCTGCAGTTTCCACTCCACTCTGCCATCTGCCCTGACTCCTACCCTCTCCCTCCTGGAAAACCCACCTCCATATCTTCACTCAGCAATTGGCTTTTGCTATCTTTATTAGCCAATCAATAATTAGAGAAACTCTACATACATACACACACACACACACACACACACACACACACACACACACACACACACACGGTATTAAATCACAATTTTTACCCATCTGTCTATTGGATGGGCATCTAGGCTGGTCCCTTATCTTGCCTGCCATTTCATCCAGTCTGCCCTGAGCTGTCCAGCTCTGTGCTAGAAGTTGTAGGTATTCACTTGGAAACACTGCTCTGCTAGGCTGTTTTTATGGCGGTTATAGCTACTTGTTGTTCTGTCCTCGCAGTAGGCTAAAGGCTCCACCATTAGTATTCTTGGTTTGGTAAAATATAAGCAAATAAACTCACACCTGCAGTTTCAACCCAGTCCCTTGCAATTCCTTTGTATACAATTCCTGTGTATCTGTTTATAGTTAGGTTGAAGTGCATTGGTTCTCTGTAGAGCTATTGGACAGACAACATTCAGCAATGAAACCCAGCCTGGCATGGAGAAAGGAGCAGGGTTTCTGGAAAGAATGTTGTGCTTAGAGTCTGGAAGTCTGCATTTGGGTTGGAATGCTTGAGTTCTCCCCACCTTAATATCTTCCAATGTGAAACCAAAACTTTATTAGTCATTATAAATGATGGTACAAAGGGACTGGAGAGATGGCTTAATGGTTACGAGTACTTGCTGCTCTTGCAGAGGACCTGAGTTCACAGTACCCATATTGGGTGGTTCACATCTGCTTGGAACTCTGGGGGATTCAACACTCTCTCCTGGACTCCTTGGAGACTGACACACATATGGTGTGTGGGTACACGAGTGTGAGACACATGGAGAGACATGTAAATAGCAAGCAAATAAGTAAATAAAATCTTTTAAAGGGGATATTTCAGTTATACCTAGGTTCATCCCATCCTCCTATCAGTAGTGAGATACTTTTACTGGGTGCTGTTAGACAGCATTACCAGAACTGAGAGACTGTTCTTACAGGGTCACTGTAGCTCTTATAGAGCAGCAGGAGGAAGATGGAGTAGATATGAATGAAGGCTGAGGCATAGAAAGACATCCGTGAAGATATAGTGTCCATATTCAGGGTGTTGGACAGTCAGCATCACAGAGGCCCTGTCACAAATACCGCTTTAATGCTAGGTCTTTATTACAGTTTGAAAAAGAGCTGCAGAGTATTTCGGAGGCCTACGAGAGCCTGGTCAAGTCCACCACCAAGCGTGAGTCTCTGGACAAGGCAATGAGAACCAAGCTCGAAGGCGAGATAAGGAGACTTCATGACTTCAACAGAGATCTCCGAGGTGTGTCTTGTTCTTTTATACGCTCAATGTCAGGTGTCTTTCTCGGCCCTTCTCTGCCCGATTTTTAATTTTGTTGCGTGTGTGTGTGTGTGTGTGTGTGTGTGTATGTGTGTGTATATGTGTGTGTATGTGTGTGTGTGTATGTGTGTGTGTGTATGTGTGTGTGTATGTGTGTGTGTATGTGTGTGTGTGTATGTGTATGTGTGTATGTGTGTGTATGTGTGTGTGTATGTATGTGTGTGTATGTGTGTGTGTGCGTGTGTGTGTATGTGTGTGTATGTGTATGTGTGTGCGCGTGTGTGTGTGCGTGCGTGTGTGTGTGTGTGTGTGTGTGTGTGTGTACACTGCAGAGGATGACTTTTGAGAGTTGGTTTTCTCTACCTGGTTGAGTCAGGGTCTCTTTATTTCTGCCATACTTAATGCTCCAGACTAGCTGCCTTATGAACTTATAAGTGATTTTCCTGTCTCTCTACAAGAAGACTGGGGTTACAGATGCAAACCATGGCTCTGAAAATCGATCTCAGGCATTCTGGCCTTCATGGTTAGTCTTTTCTATCTAGCCAGCCTCACCTTATTTTTTGAGGCTGGGGCTCTCTTGATGAACCTGGAGCTAGCTGATAGAGCTAGGCTGGCTGGCCATCAAGCAGAAGCCCTGGGGATCTTCCTGTCACCACCTCCCAGAGCTGGGATTACAGATGCATGCCACAGTATGCAGCTCTCATGAGGGCTGGGATCAAACTCAAGTCATTGTGCTTGCGCAGACTGAACTTTCCTGGCTGAGCCATCTTCCCAGCCCCCCAAGGGTTTTCTTGTGATAGCTTGGAGAGTACAGCATTGTCCCTGCCTCAAAACTGCTCATTCAGGGCCCTACCTGACTGTCCCTGTCATGATACACGGCTCTTGGCACTGTCTGTATTTCTCTGCTGTGTGATGGCTTGGGCTTATTCCTCCTTTGTTTATAGATCGACTGGAGACAGCCAACAGGCAGCTGTCCAGCAGGGAATACGATGGGCATGAAGACAAAGCTGCAGAGAGCCATTACGTGTCCCAGAGTGAGTATGTGTGTCTGTCTGTCCCAAAGCTGTTATCTTTAAAATATAGGAGCCTGAAGCAAGGCTCATACCAGCTTCTAATAGGTTTTGTGCTATTTCCTTTTTGTGAGTTAATTTACCCTGTGATCGACAGTCCTCAGATGGGAGTTTCCTCAGTCAGTCAGGGGCAAAGCTGAGTTGTCAGACCTCCTCTCAGGGATGTTGAGTCTGTCTATGTATTAGCTACTCTTGTGGTTGTAATGAAACACTTGAAACAAAGCATCTTACAGGAGGAGGTTTGAGGATAAGGTCCGCTATGGTGGGGAAGGGTGTGGCAGTGGGCATGCAGGACTGCTTGTTCATATAGGGTAGATCAGGAAGCAAAGACAAGAGTTCCGGCTTAGCTTGCTTTCTCCATTTTCTCTTTGTTTAGTTTGGGGCCCTCGCCCACATTCAGGGAAGGTTTCCTTCCTCCGTTATTTCTTTCTGAAAATGCCTAAGACATTTATTAATCTAATGAAGCTGTCCTATAGCTCCTTGCTATCTATTACCCCCTCAGGAAACAAGAGTGAACTCACTATTTAAATTAGTCATAACCCAGGAAAGGACAGGATACTCCGTGGTGGCATTTGGTGCTCTGGGCAAGTCCGAGTGCTAGCCTGGGGCTGCTTTCCCACACACATTTCCATGGGAATCATCATACTGCGTATTTCCATGGTTGGTGTCCTGGGAGCCTCTGAGCCCATTTCACCCAGGAGTAGGGCCAGTGTCTTTGTAAGCCTCCAGACTTTTAGGAAAATATTCTATTAATTTTACCAGAGGCAAATAGCATCAGGTGGGGTTTGAAAAACCATCAGCCAAAGTTTGAATTTCTGCAAATGGAATGCACCAGAATTATAAAATGCCAACTGTCATGTTTATTTTAAAAAGCTGTTTAAAAAATTGTATTCTGGTATATGTCACAATTCCTAAGGACATCATGAGTAACTGCTAACAGTTTAAAAACAATCGGAAACAACAAAAAAGTTAGCATGTTTGAGAAGTAGCCATCATCTTCTCATAACAGTATTCTGGCACATGGGTGTATCAAAGCCCTTAAACTTTTAAGACAAACCAAAAAAAAAAACAAAAACAAAAAAAACAAAAACAAACAAACAAAAAAAAAGAGGCCGGTCTGGTCTACAGAGTGAGTTCCAGGACAGCCAGGGCTACACAGAGAAACCCTGTCTCAACACCCCCCCCCCCAAAAAAAAATTTAAGACTGAGAAATAATAGACTAAATTTTGCGATTTTCAATAGTTTGGCTTAATGCCCTTTCCATCTCCCAAACTTTTTCATGAAAGTTTTGAGCTCTAGCTTTCTTTAAGTTCTGTCTTTGGCCAAGGGTCACAGGTGCTAGGCGGGCTTTTGCCGCTCGGTGATTGCCCTGTGCTCCAGCGTGTATCTGTTGCTGTTGATGTCATGTGTTTGCTGTCTCATCTGGGCTTACATGGGAAGGCTGTGCTGGCTGGTTTTATGTCAACTTGACACAAGCAAGAGTCATTGGAGAGGAGGGAGCCTCAATAAAGGAAATGCCTCCATATGATCTATAGGCAAACCTGTGAGAAATTTTCTTAGCTACTGACTGACGGGGGAAGGCCCAGCCCATTGACCTGGGGTCTTGGGTGCTATAAAAAAGCTGGTTGAACAAGCCAGAAAGGAGCAAGCCAGTAAGCAAGCTTACCATGACCTCTGCATCAGCTCCTGCCCCCAGGTTCCTGCACTTTTTGAGTTCCTATCCTGACTGCCTTCAATGATGGGCTACAATGTGGAAGTGTAAGCCAAATTAACCCTTTCTTCTCAACTTGCTTTTGATCATGGTGTTTCATCTCTGCAATAGAACCTAAGACAAAAGTGAAGTCCTGTGTGCTATGTGCATGGACAGTACTGATACCTTGCTTTTGGATGACTGTGCGTGGGCAGGGGGAGACATGCTGGCTGTGTTCTGTCAGGGTCCATATTGTAGTTCATGTCTTGTAATGAGCATTCATTTGGCCTCCCAGCCAAGGCTGAGCTTGGAATAACAGGGTTTGGTGAGCTCACATTGCTGAAGACTTTCATCTCTGGCTCAAAGCTGAAACATCAGCGTCAGGCATTGAGGGCCCCCTGGATTTATAGGGGACGGTTTGTTCTGCACAAACATGCTTTGCTATCTTTCAAAGGCATAGACAAAGGCCACAGGCATTTTTCAACTGCTTAGAGGTATCCCAAGGCTGATGTGTTAGGTAATTGAGTCAGAGAGGCCTGATAATGGTGCTCCCTAACTGACAGTGACGCTCCCTAACTGATAGTGCTGCTCCCTAACTGATAATGGTGCCCCCTAACTGATAATGGTGCTCCCTAACCAACCTTCCCACATGAGGTCTTCATGGCACACCTTTCCTCTTTCTTCAGCAATATCAGGATTCAAAATGTTTTGCTCTTCTGGTGGAGGAGCAAATGGATAGATTCAGGATGTTGCTTCATATTTACATAGGACTTTTTCCTTAGTGAAACCTGACAACCTTTTGACTATTGAGAAAATTAGCATGTCCTCCAGTTCCATTTCAGGCATCCCCCAGTGTTTGTACTTGCTAGCGTCCACAGTGCTGGAAGGTACCATGCATGTGTGCAGATTTGAATGACTTGTCCCCCAGTCTCAGGAATTTGATACTTAAGTGGTCCTCAGCTAATGACAGTGTATGGGAGACTTCAAAGGCATGTGGCCTTTTGGGGGATGTATGCCTAGAAGCAGCCTTTGAGAGTTGAAAGACTTTTGCCATTTTGAATTGACTTTCTCAGCTTCCTGCTTATAATTTGAGATGTGAGCTGCCAGCTCTTCCTGCTGCCACGCCTGTCTCCTGCTGCCACAATTCTGACCACAATGTGTACTATTCACCCTCTTGACTCATCATAAACTCTTTATTCTGTGGTTGCCTCGGCTGTGGTGTTTGATGATAGCAATAGCAAGATATCTAATACAGCATGTTACTGAAGTAAAAATATCTGTCTCACCCAGCTGTGAACCTGCAAGCTACAATAGCATCCATGTCAAGACATGTCCATGGATGCAGTAATGGTAGAAATGTGGTAAGAGCAACCAACCACTCTGAGGCACCCTCCACAAAGCAGAGTGCACACTGGACATTGTCAGTGAGGCCAAGAACCTGTGGTTAGACAGGTGACAGAGCCTAGGGGAACGGCGCAGCAACATGGCTCTTAAGGCAACTGTTGTACCTGTAGATCAGAGCAGCACAGCCCTCATCAGAGGGGCTTTCACAGTGTATGCTGATTGATTATGGCTTTTGTTTACTTTTTTATTTCGTTTTGGTTTTTCAAGACAGGGTTTCTCTTTGTACCCGTAGCTGTTGTGGAACTCAGTCTATAGACCAGGCTTGCCTCAAACTCAGAGATCCATTTGCCCCTGCCTCTGAGTGCTGGGATTAAAGATGTGTGTCACTGCTGCCCGCTGATTATGGTTTTTGTTACCTATGGATTTTTCAAGTAACTGCACTTAATGCCTTCTAGACCTTAAGCCATGTATTGACTTGCTTTTTAGTTTTATGCCATGTTAAGCATAAATCTAAGTTTAAATCACTATTCCTGTATTCTTCAAAGATGAGTGTAATTCCACTGTTCATCTGATGTTTTGAAAGCCAACTAGGTAGGCAGAGTAGGTAACAAATTGATGAAGGACTAATCTTGAACCAGAGAGAAAAGACATTTTAGTATAGAGGCTTGTTGGTGTTTTTTGCTGAGACCGAGAAAGTCAGTAACGGAGACTGGACCAGACAAGCAGGTGATAGATAAGCAGGGGTTGGTGGGCAGTTGACTAGTGGCATTATGGTGTAGGTATGACTAGAGCAACTAGGTGGTAATGCATTACTTACCTTTCTCATCGCTGTGGCCAAATACATGAGAAGAGACAATTTGCGAGAAAAAGGGTTTATTTTTGACCCAGGTTTGAGGAAATAAAGCCTGTGGCCGGAAAGGCACAGTGACAAGAACACGACGTGGCTGGTTGCATTCAGGCAGTCTGGAAACAGAAAGAGGACTTGGATACAAACCTCAAGGACCACCCTTGAGTAACCAACTTTCTCCACCTAGGTCCTATCTCCTGAAGGTTCCACAGTGTCCCCAAATAGCACAACCAAGTATTCAATTCCTGTTCAAAGCATGGCAGATGGTCACCCTTATTAATAAAATGCAGGGTCAGACAATGAGTTAAAGTTGAGCTATGGAGTCTTCCTTTGCATCTGTAGCCTGTGAACAGCTGTAATGAAAGACGCAGAGATGTGGGTGTGGACCCAGAATGACAGGCATGGATTACTGCATCTCTGCCTACTCATTAACATGTTCTGCTATTAGAGTATTATTCTCCCAGAAACTCTAGTATTAGAACAAACGAGAGCAAAGGTCATCATAACCTCAATGTCACCCATTCAAGGAGCAGCATCCTTTGCAAATGAGTCCTTTGAGACCTAGCAGTTGGTTCAGAGGAAGGCAAGACAGCCTAACATTAGTGGTGACACATGGATACATGTGCTGAGAGTAAGGGCTGGGGTGTAGGGCTGACAACCACCTTGACTGATGCAAAAAAAAAAGAGGGTAATACAAGATAGATAGTAAGAAGCTTTGTGGGTCTTGCTTGAGGTCATCCATGATGTAAAATGTGTAAGCCCAAAGGGACACACAGACATAGACACACACACACACACACACACACAGAGAGAGAGAGAGAGAGAGAGATACAATATTAGAAATTGAACTCTGTACTGCATAGTTGCCACTGAGTTCTGAAGGCCAAGGTGGGAACTACACAGGTCTGCTGGGCTCTGCTTAGTCATGAAACTTGCTGTTTCTCTGGAGGATCAGTGCATAGGAGTTTGAGGATCTTGAGAAAACCCCTTTTCTGTCCCCTAATGATTGTCATCAGTGGAATTTAGAGCTTTGTTTTATGGTTTTGTCTCTGTGTTTTTCTAAATTTTTACACACTGTAAAATGACAGTGTCAAAGCCAAATTGTTACTGAAGAATAAGACTGTAGGCCATTGGCTTGTGAAACTGAGCCTTCTTTGTCTTTTAGCTTAATTGTGGTCCCCACTTTCTTCCTATCTATCTATCTATCTATCTATCTATCTATCTATCTAGTATGTATGTATGTATGTATGTATGTATGCATGTATGTATCTAAAACTCCACCTCCACTTCTCTCCTCTCACTTCCTAAAGGTAGTTTACAACAAAGCACATTGCCTGGGAATATCTATCAATCTTAGTTACAACTTCTGAGTTATTAGGACTTTTAAAAAAACACTGAGGCTGTCTTCAGACACACCAGAAGAGGTCATCAGATCTCATTACAGATGGTTGTGAGACAGCATATGTTCCTGGGAATTGAACTCAGGACCTCCGGAAGAACCGGCATGGCTCTTAACTTCGGAGTCACCTCTCCAGCCCTAGAACTTTTTTTTTTTAGTAATTTCTTTATGAAAATTAATGACTACAAATTTCTGCCTGTTTTAGTCTAGGGAGCTAAAAATAAACAATTAGATATGGGGGAAGCTAGGTTGAGAGGTATGAAATGTCATCTTATTGAGTTTTTAAATGACTTGTGAAATTTTTGGATAAAGCACACCTGGCTAACTGGGCATGTGTGCTATTCCAGGGTGTAATAAGTCATAGGTGAGGCCTGTACAAGGGGCTCCACACCTTGCCGCAATCTTTCAAGGGAGCAAATTTCCCAAGCGTGCCTTCAAAGCTTGCTTGCCCATGTTGTATTTTAAATCTAGAACATTCGAGGGCTTCATTCACTTGGTTTAACTCTGGCAGACACCCCTGAGACAGTCAGGCCTTTACAGAGTGTGTCTGCAGGGTGGCTGTTTATACTCACAGGAGTCTTCTCTCACGTAAAAGCAAGCGGTAGTCGGTCCAAGCTCTGATTGCCCACGCCTCATGAGCAGAGCTGACTGAGGAAGGCTACTAGTCAGTTTTTGATGTCTAGCTGCCTCCAAGAAGCATGTTATGATTTTCACATGGATGGCTTTACAGTTGTTGTTTTGCTTGGCATTAACAGTGATAGAGTTGAAAATTGAGCTGCTTTATGTGGGCCGTATTCCTTCCACTGTATAGTGAGCTAGATGGATAGAAGAAGCTGACCACCATTTCAGTTTCATGCAGCCTCAGGGAGCCCTCACAGATACAGGAAGCCTGTAAGCCTCAACTCAAATGGTGGTTTCTTAGGGAAGCCTCAGCTGAGATGGCAGTTTCTTGGGGACTCCTTCTGGGGGAGTTGGCTCTTGCTGGTATACACTCCATGCATGTGCTCCACCTTCCCTCTGCCCACACTCATCACAAGTGTAAATTAGTAATGGCTTCTATAACCATCTCAGTCTTCCCCAGTCCACTCTGCAAAAGCGTAGGTCTGACCTGCCATCCCCGCCATCATCCCCATGCTTGGCTGTGTTTCCAGAACCTGCCACTTAGAGGCATTTAGTAGACATTTACTCAGTTCCCGGTGAGACGGCGGCATGACTTTTCATTTAAACTAGTAGTTAGATGTGATTTGCTGTGAACGCTTGTGTTCTAGGCCTTGACAGGCACACTCTTTCTGCTGAAGGATGTTAAGCACAGGTTTTGAAGCTCTGTGCTCAGCTCAGCAGCTAGAGCCCCAAAGCGCCCACGGAGGATTCCTAAACAAATAGATGGAGCCATGCTCCAGTAAAACTTGTTTAGAAAAAGAACAGGCCATCGGCTAGACTTGACCTACAGATCCTAGTTTACTAACCTCACTTCCCATCATGGTGGGAAAGAGAAAGAAGAGGAGAGGGGAGGGAGAAGGGAGGAGGCAGCAGTGGCAGGAGCATCAGCAAGGACTTCAGGGCTGGGATATAGGTAACGTTAGTACAGCAGGTGCTTGCCTAGAGTGCTCAAAGTGCTGGTTCCTCTTTCCTGGAGCAAGGGTGTGTGAGGCACTGCCAGACACCATATTGAAACCATTTGCTTCAGTTTCCTCACATGTCCGCTGGCTGACAGGAAGATGAAGAAGACACTGTTGTGACACTCTTGGTTTGGTGCATGGTAAGCCTTCAGGAATATTTATTAACTTTCATCATAGGTAATCAAAACTCTATTAAGCACCAGATACCAAAACTAGCATCTTCCATGGTTGTTCTAACCCTCAGAATGGTCCCACAAAATCCATCCTGTTTGTTTCTCGGATGGGATGGAGGATCTGAGAGATGACATCACAGTCAACCCTCAATGTAGCTACCCTTAAAGGTGCACAATCAGGCTGGCCCCACTGACATACCTTGCTGTTGCAAGCGTGCCGGGCACCCTGGGATCCCGTTCTGCCTGCTGCAGCTGGCAGCGGGCCTCAGGTACAGAGCTTCGGTCCTACCCTTTGCTCTCCTTACCCACAGTACTAAGTGTGCTCGGTTCCTGCGCTTGTTTCCTATGCTCCATTCCTGTTTGGCCTGCTGGCCTCTCACTGATGACTGACCTGCAGCCTCAGCCTTTTTGTCACCAGGCCTCACATTCAAACCCATGTGTTCTGCTCCTTCAGTGAGTCGCTCTTTCAATTGCTTCTCTGTTCAAGGTGCTGGTCCTCAGTGCCTGAGAGCTAGTTACATTACATTTGGTTACATTCATGAGTGACTGCCCAGGGGAAGAAATGTTCACTGAATGAATGCACCCACGGCAACGTGCTGGTGTAGCTTCCAGACTTGGCGTGTGTGGCAGGGAGGATCGGTAAGAATGCTCAGGTGGCGTGACTAGAGAATCAGATTCTGCTAAAGCTTCCCTTGGCGCTACGTGTCTCCTTCCTTTTTATAAATATGAATATCTGTATATGGTTTTGTCAGTTGTTCTGATTCACTTTCTGTTGCTATGATTAACACCATGATCAACAGCACTTGGGGAAAGAAAAGGCTTATTTGGCCTACAGGGGCGGGAACCTGGAGGCAGGAACTGAAGCAAGAGGCCAAGGAGGAGGGTGCTCACTGGCAAGGTTGCTCGCCCTGGCTTGCTCCCCCTGCTTTTTTATAACTCAGGGCCACCTGCCCAGAGATGATACTGCCTACACTGGGCTGGCCTTCTCACCCCAGTTATCAGTTAATTAAGAAAATATCCTATAAACCGGCTCACTGGCTGATGCAATGGAGGCCTTTTCTCAGCCGAAGCGCCCTCTCCCAGGTGGCCCTGGCTCTGTAAAGCTGATAAAGTAACGCGCATATCAATCATGAAGATGGTCTCTTGTTTGAGTGGCTTCATGGGATTCTCCTGTAGGAGTTAATAGTTCAACCAATTCCTTCCTTATTTTTGGTTATAATGAGGATTGAATCTAGGTGTGCCGATTCTAGGCCGAGCTAAACCTCTAGTCAGCCTTTGACTTTGCCTCTTGAGACTAGACTTGACCAAGTTGTCCAGGTTAGCTTTCAAGTCACCGTTGCCCAGTCAGGCCTTCAGCTTCCTGAGAGTCTGGGATTTCAGGCATGCACCACCCGGTGTGGCTCCCTTATTCTCACCTGTCAAATTCTTTCAAGCATTTTAGTATTGTAGAAAGCACATCTGCATGATGCATGTGTAAAAGGGAGAAGATGCCGCTTTTGTAACAAGAAATGTCTTTTCCATAAGAAGCACTCGTCCTGGACACTGCAGCCTTTCCAGTTCGTTGGAAAGCTGATCAGGAAGGGGGAGAGGTGGCTAGGTCCCAGTCCCACCTGCAAAGGCCTGTAATCATCTTCTTTTGTTGAATGGAAGAACGGCTTTCCTAAAGCACAAGTTCCTATCCCATCTAGACAGGACTAGAGGAAAATCTGGGGCCCTTCACAGGAGAAGGCAGTCAGGCTGGAGCCTGGAGCTCCCTTGTCGTGCTGCAGTGAAAGAGCCCCTCTCTCGGGACCTTGCTTTACTGTTCTCTGAATGGGAACTTTGCAAGGGGTGCCTGCCCTTTCATCTGAGGCTTGGATGATGCCATCAGGGGAGGCCGAGAGCATAAAATGAAATCATACAAGACTTAATTGTGAGTATCAGAGTCAGTGTTGTAGAAAAGTGAGTCCAGGAGAATTTGGGGGCTGTTGGCTCCTGGGCGTATTTCCCTCTTCCTTCTCGCTGTGCTGGGATCAATCCTAGGACCTTTTGTGCATGCTTAGACCATGCTCTCCCACTGAGACACGAGCCAGTACCTTCTCTCTGGAAGCATGTCCTGAGTAGAATTAAGGTGGGCTTGAGACAGTTCTCACGTCACTCATCCTCCACTGTTGCCAAGCCGCAACAGCAGCTGCAGCAGCATCTCTCTGCCTTGTGCACAGTTTTATCTTCAGTCCTTGCCATAAGTAGCCTGACAGTGCCCCTCAGGCCCAGCATTTCCTGATGGAGCTAGCTCTATTTTTTCTCCCTTCCAGACAAAGAATTCTTGAAGGAAAAGGAAAAGTTGGAAATGGAGTTGGCAGCAGTGCGTACGGCAAGTGAGGACCATCGGAGGCACATCGAGATCCTGGACCAGGCTTTGAGCAATGCGCAGGCTAGAGTGATCAAACTGGAGGAAGAGGTGAGACCAGCATGGGGGAGGAGTCGAGCCCAGAGGACTCCCCTGTGGCTCCTGACCCAGCTACATTAACCAGAGCCACTTTATAGTTGCCAAGGCAAGGGAGGGAGAATTGTGGGAAACAACCCAGATGCAAATGAATAAAAAGTTTATCCATCATGGAACCAGACAGAATCTGAAATACAGGTATTAATAATATAGTCCAAGAGCCCACAGCCTGTCTATTGGTAGGAGGGGGCCCAGTGCTGCAAATGATTGACACGACCAGAAGCCACTGGTGTCTGTACAGAAGAGTCGCTGTGGCCGTCTTTGGGCTCCTGATTCTAAGGCAAAGGACGGGTGCAGTGGTGCTCAGCTGACCCACTTGCTTCCTGGTTGACTGTGCTGTAGCCCACATGCTCAACCCCGGAAATGCTGATTTAGAAGGTTATGATGAAGCCAACTTTCTAGCTTACCTTTGTAGCTGCATTGACTATCCCTTTAACCCCAGAGAGGAGACAGGAGAACCGTGTATAGGACTCAAGCTAGGGACTCTGAGCTGTAAGCTAAGCAGAGGAGGATGACAGGTGTTACCCCAGGGCTGTGCCCTCACCTTGTCGCTCCCTGTAGAGATGCCTGGCACATCTGCGATGGGGCAACTTAAGCAGACATCATCTTGGCAAGTAGATGGTCTTGAGGAGTCTGATGGACAGCAAGAGAACACATCAATACTTAACCTGGCACTTGGCACAGAAAGCAGCAAGGGCTGTGCCTGTTGGGTGCATTTTATCCCCACCAATCTTGTGTAAACGCTCAAATGCTAACACTAGCAGGAGAATCTTGAGGGGCAGCCAAAAGCATATGCCTTGTCATAGAAAATGCCCTTTGATCTTGTGGACAGGATGTCTGCTCTGAGCAAGGGAGGCCTGGATGCCCCTGGATGCCCCTTGTTCTCAATGAAATCACTTGTTGAGGCCTCCTCTTCGTGCATGAAGCTAAGGGAGGTTCTATGTTGTAAACTTTTATTGTGACCTTTTAAAGTGTATTATTATTGTGCATGCATGGGGGTGGAGCATACATGTCACAGAATGCTTGGGAGCTCAAGGGACAGCTTTTGTGTGAGTTCCAGGACTGAACTCAGGTTGACAGGCTTGCACAGCAGACTCTCACAGCGGGGCTCGGAGAGCAGGCACCTCTACCTGCTGAGCCATTGTGCCAGCCCTTTTGTTTGGTTTTAATATTCCTTATAGAAATGGAAGTCATTTATGGGCCCTTGATGGGCTGGTCACTAATTCCTGAACCCTGTCGTGGTCTTTGCTTGGCCTCCCCTGCTCAGCTGTGTTAGGCTGTTAGGCGGATGACTCAGGCACTTGGCTTTACTCCCACTCCCTGTTCTTTTATTGTTTTAAAATTTAAATTTATTTTATGCATCTGCATATGAAATCTGAATCACAAACAGCTGTGATATGCCACATGGGTGCTGGGAATTGAACTCTGGTCCTCTGGAAGAGCAGTGCCCTTAACCACTGAGCAATCTCTCCAGCCCTGCACTCCCTGTTCTTATGCACGTTTCTTTGGAAGGGTTTTGATTTGGTCCCAGGGTCTTAAAATACTTGCCTTGTACTAGTTTACCAGGGCTGTCACAACAGGGTTGTAGAGCTAGGCCACTGCCAGTGTGACATACAAGCTTCCCGGCTCACCAGCTACGTGACTGTGACCAAGTCATTTTGCCTCGTTGCCCTCAGCTTTCTCATCCCCCATGTAGAAGTGGAATAGGGCATTGCTCCTTGTCCCCAGGAGGGTGCGATGAGATGCACTTACAGAGCAAAATGTCTGGTACAGTAGCACTCTGAAAATGCCGTCTGGTAGAATGTCTGTCATGAATCATCCTCAAGGGAAATGCTCCTTGCCAGCCGTAAGGCTGAACCATGCAGGGATGGATCCACACACTTAAGGATCTTACAGCTGCTCAGGGATAGTACTCCTTCAGTTAACGTTACACATGGAGTACCTGCTGTGGGTTGTCACTGGCCCATGCATCGGAGACACACTGCTCGCTCTGACCAGCAGAGACGTAGACACACACATTCCATGGTGGCTGTATACGCATAGCTCTGCACACAGTGGTAAGAACGTCTGGCAGTTCATATGAAGCATTTGCTCCAAACCGCTAAGCTCAGGAACCTACCTAACAGACAGGTTCTATTCAAAAGCCTGCTAATGTAAACAAGCAAAGGCGCCCTGAGAGAGAATCACCCAACAGTCAGGTACAGCTGTAGCTGCCTGGAAGGCTTCTGTCTTATTGTGGTGGCGCTGGTAGTGTGAGCAGAAGTAGGCAGGGCTCGTGGCAGAGCTGCTGCACAGCTAGAAGCCTCCCTCAGCTGCAGGCTGCCTTGCCAGGCGGGCGTGTCGCAGCCCGCTGTGTGACAGTGCTTCAGCACTCTGCTGAGTCACTAGTAAGGCATCTATCTGTTCCACCAGGTGCTAAGAGACAGGAAAACAGCATCCGGTGTCTTCTTGCAGAGCACCAGATCCAGGAAATGTTTTGGCTTGATTTCTTGGCCCCAGTTGATTCCCAGGAAGCAGGAAAAACACCTGGATTTATGCACGTGAACCAGATTCCCAGGGCAGACAGAGCCCCGAGCACTAAGGGTTTGGCACCGTGGGTCATGGCTGTAAATCCATACCTGATGGTATGTTTATGTAATCATTTAACATTTTTTCCACTTCCTTAGGCATCCCCACAGGTGCTCTCTGTGTCCTTCCTGTCCCCTCAGGAAGCTCCTTAGCCAGAGGAGAAAGTCACTCCAGAAACTGCTGAAGTGAGACTATTGTTCACCAGCAAATATACAAATGAGTGCACATATGTGTATGCATACATCCAAATTATGGAGATAGAAAATTCCTCTAGTGTAGAAATAATTGTAGCATATTTGTTACATATGGTGTTTTTACTATATTTATCATATATTGCTTTTTATAGACATAATTTTTATTTAGTAGAGAAAATTCAGAACTACATTTCTTGTTGTTCTTGCAGAAATAGCTCTTCTACTACAAACATGACAGATACTTCTAAAGATTGTCCTTTCTCTTCTTTTCATGGATCTATGTATTCATAGCTAGACAGATATGGTTGTAATAATGTAAATAACTTCTGGTTTAGGGTTTTTTATTAAACTTTAGAGACTAGGCATTTCTATACACTAAAAGCTTTCTCTTAATCTCCTTTCCATTGGCCGCAAGTGCTATGATTATAAACCAGTAATGAGTCAGAAAGTACAGAGGTGTTCCCATGACCCTGTACAGGCAGAGCAGAGGGCCTCCCACCCCCAGCCTCCTGGCCACCTTGCTGTACCTGCCATAGGCTTCTGCAGGATGGAAAGGGTGGCTCACACTCCTGCAGCTCAGCTGGGGTCTCCAGCTTGTCTCCCACCCGGCTGCAGTAGTCAGTGGTGTCCACTCTGCAAGGTTTCACTCTCTTCTTCAGTTACGAGAGAAGCAAGCCTATGTGGAAAAGGTGGAGAAGCTGCAGCAGGCCCTGACCCAGCTGCAGTCAGCGTGCGAGAAGCGAGGGCAGATGGAACGCAGGTTGCGGACCTGGCTGGAGAGGGAGCTAGACGCTCTGAGGACACAGCAGGTGAGTGACAGGCTGAGGGACTGGAGAATCAGATAGAATGGCTTACAGATTCACCCAGAAGCCCCCTGGGAACTGTCCGATGGACTCGAGCACCTGCATGGCCTCCTTAGGGACTGGAGTCTCTGAGGTGAGGCTGGAAAGAAGGGAATGCATTTTAGGTGACCTTACATAGGGGACATTGATTTACCAGGCCTGAAGGACAAGAACACAGAGGCAGAGGAGGAGGACATGTAAAAGACAGGGCCTTGAAAGTGTTGTAAGGGCAGGGCAGCTAGATGCAGCTATGGAGGGAGAAGTCTGTGAGGTGGCTTCAGATGAAACAAGGGCCCAACTGTGGGAAGGAATTGGCCAGATGGAGAGAGTGACTTCTTCCTATAGTCAGTGGAGAGCAAGCACCTAGAACAAGGTTCAGGGTAGGGGAGCCTGCAATAGACCAGGGAAGAGGCCCTAAGGAGGCAAGTGGTAAACCAGGGGCTGCCCTGAAGTCTAAGTGCTGACCTTAGCAAGCCAAGGAAGACCTGCAAGTAAGGGAAAATAGGGGTCACACTGATCAATGAGTTCATTTGAGGGAACTCAGAGCCACCTGTAGTAAGACTGGCCATGAACTACAGTTCCTCCTGCGTCTCTGCTGTGTCAGCTGCTTGGGAAGCTCAACCGTGAGCAATGGCAGAGAGGAATGCCAGCCCAGGCACCATACATGTCTCAGCAAAGAGAATTCCTGCAAGAAACACCAGGCCAGGCAAGCCAGAGGCTCCTGCCTGGGCTGCTCTGAAGCTCGCCTGGCTTCCTAGGGAGGTGAGCGAGCTCTCTCTGAAGCTTCCAGGGGTGTGCACTGCAGGCTCCTTGGAATCATCTACTGTACAGGGCAGTGTGGTTGTGGCTGCACCTGAAAGCATGCTCTCGGGTCAGCTCAGCCCCAGTGCATGGCAGATCCGTGCATTCTTTCTGGAAGAGTGTCCTTGACCGAGGAAGACAGTGTTGCCAATATTTCCCAAAATGAAGAAGAATCCATCCCTGGCCTCCCCATCTTTTCTCCACAGCAGGTTCTGGTTTGTGAGGAAAGGCCTGTCTTCCTCTGGTCCCTGTGCTCAGCTGGCACGGGACAGACCCTGTTCTCCAACAGCCAGTCTCTGTTGCTCAGCTACTAAGACCTCCATCTCCCCACCGAGGGCAGTGATAGTATCGGACAGTAGACCTTAAGACCTCTGGCTGGCACCATGAGCTTAACTAGAGCCAGAAAAAATGTGCTTTTCCAGTCAACGTGCTGTGGTTAGATCACTTGTATGTGGATCTTTTATTTTGGGGGCTGTGAAGACAGACTCAACTCAAGGACCATGAGACTGGAATTATACATGCATGCTCACCCCCACTTTCATCCCTGCACACTCTCCTCCTACCCTACACACACATGCTTACCCCCTATACAGGCTCACCCCCTAACATGTTCACCCCTTACATAGTCACCCCCTAGGCACATTCACCCCAACCCACATACATGGTCATCATGTGCACATTTGTGCCCCAACATACATGGTCACTCCCTGTACATGCTTGCCTCCACTCACACTCATCCATGAACATCAAACACTAGTACACACATGCACACACACACCCATGCATACCTACTGCCCCACTGCTCCTCCCTCAGACAAGTTTGCTCCCATGATTCTTACTTCCATGCATTCTTGCTCCATGCCTCCTCACGTCAGTATGAACAACATAACTCAATTTTCTCATCTATAAAACAAGGGAAGAACATTACGTACCTCTTGTATTTGCAACTGCAGTTAAGAAAAACTGCACAGGGCTCAGACTGTAGCTCAGTGGTTCAACTCTTGCGTAGGGTGCATGACACCACAGGACGCTCCTGCCTTCTGCCTCCTTAAACTTATTTACCCCAAAGCAGATGACAGAGTGTGTCAGAGTGAAGAGAGGAGGAGGGGACGATGGGTGAGGGAGAAGTCTGAATCTGACTCTTCCCAGTGTCAGAGACATCCAGAGAGCATGCGCCCTATCTCCTCTTACTGAGAGGAGAGTGGCCGTGCGGCGCCCTAAAGATTTCTGCCTTCCTGTGTATCAATCACCCCATTGCTTCTCTGTCTCAGGCCTGCAGCAGGGTAGGCCACAGTACCTTCTTCCCAGGTGACAGTCTGCCAGCTGGAACCTGCATGTTTGGCATCTCACCTTACTTCCTGGGCCTTTCTGGTTTTAATCTTCCAGTAAGAGAGAAGGCAGGCTGAAATGGCTCCTAGTAATTTTAAAGAAAGTGCCCCAAGGCCAGGACTTTGTCTTGTTCTCAGGATTGTAGTGTTAACTAGAGTTAACTGCGAGGTATACAATGAGATGTGGAGCCAGGCCTGAGTTGAAACCCAACTCTGCTATGCATTGGCTAGAGGCATCAAATTGTGAATAGTCTCTTGGGAGCCTAATCTCTGTGTGTAAAACTGGAATAGTGTGTGTGTTCTTCAGAGCAGAGCCATGTGGGCATTAGATGAAACAGAGGTCCATGGAGGTAGCCTGGGACAACCTGCTGAATCAGGGTGGCTCTTGTTAGAGAAAGGGAGCCTGGCCTGGCTGATGCTGCAGTAAGGACACTGCAGGATGCAGGAACTAAGTGTCGATAGTCAGGCAGACGCTCTGTGATCTGTCTTGTGGCCTGTTTAGAACATCATGATATTGTGTGTATTTCTCCAGAAACATGGCACAGGCCCTCCAGTCAGTCTCCCAGAATGTAATGCTCCTGCCCTCATGGAGCTGGTGAGGGAGAAGGAGGAGCGGATCCTCGCCTTGGAGGCCGACATGACCAAGTGGGAGCAGAAGTACCTGGAAGAGAGCACCATCCGGCACTTTGCCATGAGCGCAGCTGCCGCTGCCACAGCCGAGAGGTAAGAGGTGGTCCCAGGGTTCAGGGCTTCAGACAGATGGGCAGGACACAGTGGCTGACAGTAAAACGCATTCAGGAACAGCCTGGGCTAGAGCTAAACTTTGTCTCAAAAACAAATGAAAAGTTCAGGGCTCCTAAGGAGGTCCAGAGACGACTCTCCCAGGGAGCAATATCTACATTGTTTTAAATTTTATAAACTTCATTATTTAAAAACAAAAACAAAAAACTTGCAAATAAAAACATCACACAGAAAAGCCAACTAGGTCCAAAGTCCATACAACTAAGTGAACTTCTACACAGTTAGAATTGGTATTCAGGGTGGAAAGCCGGGAGCTTTGTATTAGATTTTATACTTTTAGTATCAAATATATTTTATGTACTTATCTACAACCCAAACCAAAACAAATCTATGACAGAGTTAAAACTGGAAAAGCTATTAGCTTATATCCTCTTTGCTAACTCATGTCCATTTTTCTTAAACACTTGTTTCATGTGTGTACATAAGTGTGGGCACATAAATATCACGAAACACGTAGGAGGGGATATCAGAGAACAATGTTGGGAGTTCACCTTCTACCTTGATTGAGGCAGGGTCTCTCCATAGTCTTTCCATGGAATACACCAGCCTTGTTGGCCCCAGAGCTTGTGGGGGTCTCTCTTCTCTGCCTCTCATGTCACCATAGGGACATGTTGGGATTACAGACACGTGTACTAAGAGTCTGATCATTTACATGGGACCCGGGGATTGGAACTCAGGTCATGCTTGCATGGCAATCGCTGGGCATCTTCCCAACCCAAGAAATTTTAAAATCATGGTGCTGCTTGAAGACACACAAGTTCTGGTATTAAAGCAGAGCTCCACTCCCAGCATCCACATCAGACAGAAAAGTTCTACAAGGTGAAACAGTGTTCCACTCCCACTTAACCAAACCTCTCGCTCTAGGGCATCCTGTGCCCTCTCCTGGCATCTGTAGACAGACAGACAGACACACACACACACACACACGACAGATAGATAGATAGATAGATAGATAGATAGATAGATAGATAGAGAGAGAGAGAGAGAGAGAGAGAGACTGAGACAGAGACGGGGGGGGTCGTCTTGGTCATTCTACCATGGCTTTTCTGTCAATACAGTGGGAAAAGGACAACACAAGCTGTTTTGAGAAAGATTGAAATCCCGAGCTCTTGTCTCCATGCTGATTGGCTATAGAGAAGTGGGCAAAAATGACTGTTTATAGCCATTATATTTTGAGTTTCTAGTCAGGTGCATGTGTCACATTTATAAGCATTGATCTTTAGACAAATAATATGGTCTTTGTCCACCAACTGTTTTTGCTGTCTGTTGCTAAATTTTTTCCCTTGGGGAGATGTGAGCAGCATCTACCACTTCTTTGTAAAGGTCCCAAAGTCAAACTGTAGCACTCCACCAAGGTCACCCTGGAGAACCAATGAATTTATTGGACTCCCTTACCGAGAGTGGGAGGGGTTACTAGAAAGTCTTAGCCTGATGATGGCGCCCCTGGAGGGATGGACGTCCTCTCCCCGGTTTTCCCTACATACTCTAACCCTTCCCAGGGCTGTGAGACCATGTGCAGACTTGCACACAGCTCTTTGGGAAGAGTGGTATTTGGTTGTGGACTTCATGACCCCACTCCCTCCTCCTATCAGAGGCTGTCCATGAGCCCCACTGAGATGGGGATGGGGATCTTATAAACATGGAGGTTGCTTTACTCAGAGGCTGCCACTTACTTCTTTATTCATCTTGAAAGCTTTGGCGAGGGTTTTGAAGTGGAATTTTTTGTTGTTGTTTTGATTTTTTATGTGTGGGCAAGGTTTTGAAATTTCACAGACTTCAAAGCAAAGCAGTGTTCCTTCAGGGTTTCTGGACAGTCGCTCTCTCGGTTGTCTCTGACTAAAGTGCCTACTGGCTTACTCAGCAGCACAGACATGAATTTTTAAATTTGCTTCCAGTGCCGCAAGAGCTTTTTCAAAGTAACTTGATGGGAAATGTTCCTAGCTACTAGCCCCTGTGTGGATGTTTCTGGGCACCCCAGGGTGTTTATGGTTCTGTGTATCGGTTCAAAGCATTCTGCTTGCTTTCTCTGAGATTCGCTTTCCTGACAATTCCACGACTGGCCACACTGTTTACTTTTCTGGGTCATGTTCTCACTCCTGCCCTTTCAAGTGCTTGTTTTTATCATGATGCATCTTCCCTGAGACCTTCTTCATAAAGACAAATGAAACTTAGAACCAGGCTGGAGGGGTAGTGGAGGACTTGGGTCCCTTTCTGTCATTACAATGACAGTGCCCTCGAAATCACCATCTGTGAACACACTGTAAGAATGAACGCCAAGTGTACCATTTCTGCTGTTGCCTGCATGAAACAAGGGCTCACTCATCATGAGCTATCATTAAGAAGGGTAAAGACCTACATACTGAGTAGCTACCAATCCCAAAATATTGAAACAGCAGCTATGTGGGTGATACATAGAGGCAGAAGTTGAGCTGCTGTTGGGAGAGCGAGCTAGGCTAAGCATCAGTACAAGGCAAGCAGCAAATGCAGAAGCCGTAGTCTCCGTGTGTCAGCGGACCAAGTTTGGGTGCCTTCCACACACCCATAACGTCACATAGCTTAGCGAACAGCCTTGATGATACAAGAAGCAGGAATTTTTGTTACTGAATATTCTTTTCCTGAGATACGGTCTCTTGTTTGTTTAATATTTCTTTTTTTAGGATATCACATAGGTATAATGCATTTTTATCTTATCCACCCCTCCTTCCAAGTCCCTCCCCTCTCCATAGTCCTCTCTTGAATTCATGTCCTCTCTCTCCCCCTCTCTCTCTGTTTTGTGTGTGCCTCTTTGTCTCTCTTTGTCTCTCTCTGCCCCTCTCTCCCTCTCTCTCCCCATCTCTCCCTCTCTCTTCTTCTCTCTCCCTCTCTCTGTGTCCCTGTCTCTGTCTCTCCCTGCCTCTCTGTCTGTCTCTCCCTCCCTCTCTCTCTGTTTTTTGTGTGTGTCTCTTTGTCTCTCTTTGTCTCTCTCTCCCCTCTCTCCCTTTCTTTCCCTCTCTTTCCCTTCTTTGTGTGTCCCTGTCTCTGTCTCTCTATGTCTCTCTGTCTCTATCTCTATCTCTCTCTCTCTCTCTGTAGCCACTAAACTGCTCTACTTCCTCAGCTGAGCATGGGATCTTGTTAAGTTCCCCCTTCCCCATCCATTCTAGAATGGTGACTGACATGCACTGGTCTTGTTCAGGGGCCATAGCTTTTATGAGTTCATGGTTGTCACTTCCCTGACATGTGCAGAAGACACTAGCTCACAGCAGTCCTCTTGTTCCCTGACTCTTTCCATCTTTCTGCCCTGTTTTCCATGATGTTCCCTGAGATCGCTCTCTGCAGTCACTAATTCCCTGTACTCTGGACTCACAATGGGTCTCTGTAATAATCTGTCTGCTGCAGAAAGCGGTGTCTTTGAGGGGGTCTAAGCAGGAATGTTGGTGAGGGCAGCCCTTTGACAGAATCTTAATTCTTTAAGTTTAAAAAGAAATTTGGGTCAAAATTTAGAGCAAGCTGCCAGACAGGGGACTTTTCTTAGACACTTTCCAGCATGGTGCCCTTGGGTCACATTTCCTGAAGTGTTTGCAAGATTTCCCATCCTGGGGAGGCTGACCCCCAAGGTAGGGTGCGGGAGTGGAGGAGGGCCTTTGGTTCCCTCTAGAAAGTAAAGGGCATCTGTTACAAAGCAAATGCTGCTCTCTCTGTTCTACTTCTATTTTCATTGAAGACAAAGGAAAGGGCTCTAGAGTCAAAGCATATCTCGTGTTCCTAGGGACACCACCATCAGCAACCACTCGAGGAATGGCAGCTATGGGGAGAGCTCCCTGGAGGCCCACATCTGGCCAGAGGAAGAAGAAGTGGTGCAGGCCAACAGGAGGTGTCAGGACATGGAGTACACGTAAGGACACCCACATAAGACCCCAGATCTGAGTGGAGATATCAGCTGGTGCTGGACTCCCATCCCAGCCCCTGGGCACACTCCTACTTTTCTATGTTCTAACTGGCATGAGCTTAAGGGCTCCAAAGACTCTTGCTCTGGAGAGAGTGGTATCCCATGCTTGAGCAAGAGACTCCACACAACAATCCCAGAGGGGACAAGTTAAGAATTCAGATGCCCCTCATAGTTCTGGGCATTTGTCCTTAAACCTGTACAATACTATGAGCTAAGAATGAAAAAGAAATACCACCCCCAAGGTCTAGAGATTTGGAGCCAGAGTTACTTATTTCCACCAAAGATAAAGAGCTTTAAACAGCCAGTGTGTGCTCCCCTGGCGGACACAGTGTCCAGCAGGAGTTTTGATGTCACTTGGATGCCTGTGGAGGCCAGTTCTGAGGCTCTCCTTGGGCTGAGAGAAAACAGGGCTTCCCAACCGAGCCAGAAACAGGTTTAGCAAGTATCTATCACTCATGGAAAGACCCCAGGCTTGTTGCTTATCGTCTTTGGCCACCAGTGGGCAAGTCATCTTCTCTCCTAGAACCTAGCCATTTCTTCATTTTTCTTTCCCTATAGAGATGTCCCTACAGACACAGTTTATCTAGTTTGGGGCCAGAGCTTCTGCTTCCCTGGTATCCCCGCCTCCACTCTTTCTCCTCGAGATGTGATCCACGGGCATCCTTAGCTTAGTCCTGGGAGTCCCCAGCAGATGGCTACTGTCACAGCCCTCCTGGGACTCCCCCATCTGCTGAGGCACCGGGAAGGTGCACTGTTGGATCTACATTGGAGAGCATGGAAAGCACAGCTTGAGAAGTTTGCAGATTGCTGATGGTTCACCATCTCTGCCGTTCTCCACCCCAAATCTCAGATTCACTGTGAAAGTCCCTGAGACAAGCATTCCAGAGTTTTCTAACTAACTGGCATTTTAGTGAAACCTTTGTTCTTTTTTGGTTTTGCTTTACAGTATTAAAAACCTCCATGCCAAAATCATAGAGAAGGATGCCATGATAAAGGTCCTGCAGCAGCGATCCCGTAAGGATGCTGGGAAGACGGACTCTGCCAGCCTGAGGCCTGCCCGCTCTGTCCCATCCATCGCTGCGGCCACTGGGACACATTCTCGCCAGACTTCTCTTACCAGCAGCCAGCTGACAGAAGAGAAAAAGGAAGAGAAGACGACCTGGAAAGGGAGTATAGGTGAGAAGAGGACCCTATAGAAGAGAGCATATAGAGAGCGGCACCTATAGAAGCCCTGAGGTAGCCAACCACCTTATCACTGCTTAGGCCTGGGGTGCCACCTGAGGTCAACTTATGCATTCTTCAAAGGGGGAGGAAAGCCAAACGTGTTGGATTTTGAGGGTTAAATGAGATACATGGATTCCAAAGGTTATGTGAGCTCTTGGGCTTGGACTCATCTTGTCACTGTTGTTAACAAGTCTTAGCAGGACAAGCCTAAAGTCCCTCAGAATGTTACTCTGGGACCATCTCTGCAACTGCCCTGCAGTGTGTCTATACCCGTGGAACAGGAAAGGATCAAGGAATGTGCCAGGAGGATCAGTGTCACGGATTAGGTCATTCTGTGTTGTGCAGGCAGGATGTTGAGAATTCTCCAGGAGTGGATCTTAGATGGAGTAGTATGCTAGAGTGCAGACATGCTGGTTCACAGGCTGGGCCAGTGAGCTGGGAAGGAAACGTCCAAGTCCCCAGTCCCCTTACCCTGCCTCACAGCAACTTCAGGGATCTATCCCTTCTTTGATACCTGTCCCTGACTCGGCACACATTTTCATTTCTTATATGCTTGGCGTCAATGTTCTCCAGCGCAGAGCCTCAAATGGGCCTGGCTGACTTGTCCCACAGAGTATAAGAGCTTCCATATGTAAGCACAGAGTGTGTGTGTGTGTGGCGGGGGGGTGGGGGGGTGTCAAAGCTCTGAACCAGAACATCTGTTTGAAGTCCCTCTACCAGTGAGCCCTATAACTTCACCTCATCAGAGAGGATCCATTGGGATCGCAAGAACAGTTCCCAACCCAGTGAGAGGCAGGTCTAGTTAAGAAGTCTGAGTTTATTCAGTTCTGTTGGAAGCTGCTCTAGGAGACATCTGTGTGATGAGCACTCAGGTACACATTGCCATGCCTGGGCTTCTATCCCAACATTTAACAGGTCGATATGAGGCCTGAGAGTTACACAGACCTAAGGAAGACTGGACATATGGTCTGTACCAGAATACCTCCTTGTCAGTGTGACTGGGGCCCATAAGGCAGTCATAGAAACAGGAGAGGCTCGGGTTCAGGTGGAGACCACCCTCACAGACTTCTGCATAGGACCTCAGGGTTCCCCAACTCATGCATAATGGACTTGAATGGACTTGGAGACCATCCACCTTCCTAATTGCTGGGCAGCTGATTCATCTCATCCCTTCCCCTACCACTAGGTTACTGTGTCTGACTCTGGAGTTTCACCGGGCATCCATAAGATGGGATTCAGGGCACCAATGGACCCCTTTTTTCCTCCTGAACTACCCCACTGGTCCAACGTGGTTTTCTGTTTGAATTTAGAATACAAATACCAACTCCATAAAGAATTTAATTATATGGAACTGGGCACATGATACAGGAGTATTTCTCACTTTGTCAAGCATGCACACAAGTACTTATTAAGGTTTACTAACTATATTATTGAGTAAATAAAGTTATCCCAATCTCGAAAGAATAATACAAGTTTTCTTACAAAAGGAAATGAGGGAAAACAGGTTATCCTTAAAAGCTGCTGCTTCTGCCTTCAGGATTCCTGCTGGGAAAGGAACACCAGGGACAGGCATCTGCCCCTCTGCTGCCGACCACACCTGCCTCTGCATTGTCCCTTCCGGCCTCTACCACATCGGCCAGCAGCACCCACGCCAAGACGGGCAGCAAGGACAGCAGCACACAGACCGACAAGAGCACGGAGCTCTTCTGGCCCAGCATGGCTTCCCTCCCCAGCCGTGGCAGGCTGAGCACAGCCCCTTCCAACAGCCCCATCCTAAAGCATCCAGCTGCCAAAGGAGCCGTGGAGAAGCAGGGTATGTGGCCCCTCCCTCCACTGTGCCTGGAGAGGTCAGGAAGCCACGTCAGACCATGTGTTCCAGTGCTGGTCACCACGTCAGACCATGTGTTCTTTGTTGTCATGGGACTAAAGTGTACCTAGCTATGCTTAGTCCATTGCTGCAGAAGAAGAGCACCCAGCTTTAGTGACCTGGTGACATGTGACATGTGTGTTCTATCCTCCTCCCCCCTGGGGTGGGGTAGGTAGAACAAACATAAGTAATTTGAGAGAAGGAGGTCTTACTTTGGTTCATGGTTTGGGGGACGGGACAATCTGTCATGGTATAGTCAATGTAGCAGTGTCTGAAGGGTGAGGCACTTGTTCACATCTGGGCAGACAGGAAACGGGGGAGGGGAGTCTGATTTGCAGCTGGCTTTCTCTTTGATTTTTACTCGGTCCAGAATCCGAAGACACTGTCTTCTCTGGGAGCCCCCTCCAGCCATTCTGCACCTCCCACTGGGAGATTCTCATAGTCTCCCCATGACTACACCAGGGTGTAGATGCTTGGACAAGGCATGACATTAGAAATGGTTCCATAATAAAGAGTGCTCAGAAAGCCAAGGTACCCACTGAAGAGCAGGCTGCTGATGTTTGCTCTCTGTTTGGCAGAGAACTCTCCTGGTCATGGGAAGGCATCGGAGCACAGAGGCCGAGTCAGCAACTTGCTGCACAAGCCTGAGTTCCCAGATGGCGAGATGATGGAAGTGCTCATCTAGCGTCGTCCTGTGGCGCTTGCCAGCATGCTGACAGATGAGAACAGAGGCTGAAAGAAGAGCTCCAGATGGGCAGTTGCAGTAGCAACTGCAAAACCAGGACAGGTGTGGACTCGTCACAATGTTACCAAAACAGCTGGCTCACTATCTGCAGAGGGAGTGAGAGAGGACGCATGTAGGCTTGGAAGCAGAGTAGAGAAGGAGGAGGAGTGGAATTTTCCATTGTAGAGAAATTGTATGTCTTAGGGAGGCTCCATGCTTCCCCATTCTTGGCTTATAAACAGATGAAGAAGAGCTGGGCCTTCCTTGGAATCCCCTTGTTCCCTTTGCCTTTTAGCAGGTTTGGTTTAAGAAGAATCTGCTAGAAATCCTGAAAGCCCATCTCGGCATAATGGTGTGTGTGTGTGTGTGTGTGTGTGTGTGTGTGTGTGTGTGTGTGTGTGGTGTCCTTAGCAAATACATCCAGGATAATGGGGAATTTCAAGTTTTGTCACCTTCTTGGCTGTTTCGTTTGTGGTTTGTGATTTCAGAGAGTGTGAAGCTTTGCTTGTTTGGATTGGATGGTATTTTCTAAGCAGGATGTGAGCAAGATGCCCTTGCCCTCACCCATCCTGATTTCTTTGAGCTTATCTGTCTCATCTCTACTTACTATTTTATTGTTGTATTTTTCCTGTTTAATTAGACATAGCAGAGTTCCTTATATATGGGACTTAGGAGACTACCATCCTTGCTGTGGTGTCCAGATGGACAGAGCCTCGTGTTGGCACCCCAACTGCTCTTCCCACCTTTGCTTAGCAGAACTGCAGCTGTCAGCCTTATTGTGAGCTAGAGATACCTGGCTGAGGAGTCCATGAGTTGCTGACATAACATCATGCCTCTGATGTGCATCTCTCTCACGTCCACACTCTTGCTAGGAGGTTGACAATTACACCCCATCGCCCTGTGGGGAAGACTTCCTTGTGAATAGGTGCCACAGGAACCCATGATGGCTTACCCAGAGCTCTCTAGGTAGCATGGGAGGTCTCAGCAGGCATCCCCAGCCTTTCTTGTATTTGAAGCTCTCAGGTGGTCTTTTGTTGCTCTCCCCTGCCCCATTCTGCCCTGGTTGCTGTTGATAAGCACAGTGCCATCCCTGATCAATTCTTTTTCCCTGTGAATTTGTTTCATAACCCATCAGACTGGTAGACACACAGCACAATCAGTATCACAGAAAGGGACACGACTTACCTGAAGTGAGGCAGCAAAGTCATGGAAATGAGTCCCTATGAACAAGAGGCAGGACCTGAGGCTGCTGCCACAAGCTCTCATGTTCATTGCTGTGGAAGCTGGCTTCCTGGAAACCCCAGAAGAAGCTGCCCAGGGGAGGGTGAACTATCTCCAGATCAGTAAGGTTTATTTCCAAGTCCCCTTCCTCATCACTCCTTTTTGGCTCAAGAGAAAAATGAAAAGTGGTAATTCTGTGACGTCAAGTCCCTCTTAAGTGCAGCACTGAAAATAGCTTGGCTCAGAGAGCTCTGCTTGGATCATGTGTCCTAGGACTCATCTCTAGGATGAGACTGTGGCCTCCCCAGGTTGAGGTGGTACATGTATTGTGAGAGACGTAGCCTGGAGAACAGAGAAGAAGAGAGGCAAGGGGAGGAGAGAGCAGTGGTGTTTCCCTACAGGACCCTGGACCATCTGACAAGACAGAGGAGGTGGGACTAGACTACCCACACTCCACTTGGCAGTGGGAACCAGGCTGGGAGCCTCCCACCCCCTCCTTAACTCTTCTCTCAGATCTTGCAGCCTGAGTACTGAGCTTGCCCTGTGCCTTGTGGGGAAGGGAGTGAGAAGGCAGCATAAGAGGTCTTGCCAGTTGAGACAGAAGCAGGTAGGTGCAGGAACTATTTTGGATAGGGCATGTTGTTCAGTTGATGGCAACTAATTCTCTTAAGAACATATTGTCTCCTATTAATGTTGGGGACAAACCCAGAAAGGGAAGGGTATAGAGATGGGGAATTGGTGAGATCTTCCAGCCCTGAGACCATGTCTGAGCCACCCCAAACTTAGGCTATCTCCCAGCATAGGAGTGAGACACTGCCCAGTTTACTCAAATTCTAGTGTACGTGTTCCAGACACATTGCACACACAGACAGAAAGTCTCCTGTTCCAGCCCCCTGCCTCCCTGCGTTGTCAGTCTGTTTCAGTTGTCTGAAAACAAAGGGGACACAGACCAGGGCTTTAACTGCAAGTGAACTGTGGCTTTTGTTCAAGAGTCCGTGTTGAGAGAGATGGGCTATGGGCTTTCAGATAGAGGCCCTTCAGTCTTCTGTCCTTGTAATTCTCTTGAAGGGTGCATGATAGAGGAGCCCCAGGCACTCGGGAGCCTCGCTGTGCTCTGGGGAGTTCATGGGATCTAAACTCTTTCGACACCAAACAACAGTACTACATAGGTATTTTGGTACAAACTGAAAGCACTAGAAAAAGTGCCTGTTGAATGGTCCTCAAAGCACCAGAGAAACGAGGCCAGGTTCTCCCTCCTGGTTGTTCAGATGCAGAAGCTGGACCCAGGAGGCATACAGCCCATCTCCAAGCTTCACTTAAAGCAAAGACTCAGAACAAGAGGCTCAGTCACAGGCTGCACGGCCTTGAACATGCGCAGCGCTATGCCTGGTGCTCTGTGGCCCAATTTGTGATACTTGTGTGCACACAGGGAAGCTGTCACACCTCTCAGGGCCTGAAAACAGGACTAAACCCAAGCCTCATATAACTAACCACACCGCCACCATCCACAGGCGTGGATGGAAGTCTTCATGTTCTGTTATAAGCACAACTACAAAGCAAATTAAAAAAATAAATAAATAAAAGTCCTTCCTCATAGTGCAGAAGGCTCGTTTTCAGATCTCTTGGAGCATTTGATCATAGAACTTGAGGGTCTTCTCTTGGGATAAAGAAAGGATAAATAAAGGCTGTGGCACTTAGTGGTGGTTGGCCAGCATCCTGCTTTGTCCTTGAGTGAGCAGTGTGGTGATGTCTGAATACTTCCAGGTGTCGTGTGGAACCTGAGAAGTATTGAGATCATGTCTCTGTCCCTGTGGTTTCAGTAAGTAGATTCTTCTATGTGTAAGCACTATTTCTCTCTGGAGGTTCATAGCACTAAGCTGCCAAGAAAAACACGTTCATTTGCAAAGAATTAAGAGTGTGTGCTAAACACTTGACATTGTTCTTTGTTTCTCAGAAGCTAGTGACCAGCAACGTGGAGTGTTCAGCAAGTCCCCACCATGCCTGCAGGGTGGGGCTGCTCCCTTCCACACCCAGCTTTCCTTAGGGGTGGAGACAGGGAATGGTGGGACCTGTGTTGTTCCGTCCCGCAGAGGTCTCTCTTTGGAGCCCATGTATAAGGCTTGACATTTTTCTGTGAGTAGATTTAGAGGCAGTTGTTCCAAGTGAATTCTGGCCTCAGTACAAAGAATCCAGTGGTTCTGACACTCGGGACAAAAGCTCTGGTATCCCCTGTAGAGAGGCTCTGTCCTGCTTTGCTCCAGCCACTCACACATAGTTAATAAAGTGGCTGAAGCTCCTCCCTTCCCAGAGCTGCTGTGCTGGGGACGCTGTCTGCAGCCCGCCCGAGTCCCAGAGATTGGTGTGAGCAGTCAGATAAGGCTGATCTGGGAGACGGAGGAGGTGGCCATGACACAAGGTGTTGTCAGGAGAAGATGATTGTGACACAAGGTGTTGTCAGGAGGAGATGACTGTGACACAAGGTGTCTTCAAGCAGCTCCTTTGTGAGTAGGCTGCAGAGAGCCATCCTGAGTGGGAGGTTGTGTTGTTTAAACACATGGTGTCTTCTTTGTCTGCACTGGATGGAGCAGGGTTTGTTTCTATGTGTTCTCCAGGTGAGCTCACACCCTCTTTAAGAAAAGGGGTCTTGTGGATGTTGGAAGCAAGGTCTGTCAAACATTCTTAAATGGTGATGCTAGAGAAAAGCGAGCCCCCTGTAACTTCCCTAAAAGCCGACTCAGCCACTAAGTATACATGTTGACTTTCTTCTACTTTTTTTCTAGTTAATCAGTGTGATTTAAATGTCTTTAGCTGATGTGAGGACTTTTTAAAAGGCAGTAGTTTGTGGTGCAGCTCCGTGGAACAGGTTGTGTAATAAGAAACCTCAGAAGCCAGGCTTCAAGGGGGCCGGGTGTGTGTGTGTGTGCGGGGTGCACCCAGGCCAGCCTTTCAGTGGATTCCTATTCTCATTTAGTAATTGAATGGTATATTACATTATATGTAAGTGCATACATATAAGGTGGAATTTTTCTCAATATAAAAAAAGAAAGAAAGAAAGAAAGAAAGAAAGAAAGAAAGAAAGAGAAAAAGAAAGAAAGAAATGTAAGAAAGAGAAAGAAATCCTTTTGTTTTCCTGTGAGCTCGCTCCTTGGGGAGGACTACAGGGCTCCCCATGTAAAATGGCTGTTGACTCCTCTAGCACAATGGCCTCCAAGGTCTGGCCTGCTCCTCGGATTCCCTTTGAAGTGAGAGGTCATTGTCTTTTGAGAATGGATTTAAGTTTTGAAAATAGCCCACATTGTTCCAGCACAAGGGAACGAACATAGGGCAACTAGTCAGAATCAGAACCCCAGGGCCATCAGATGACTTGGTGAAAAGGCACTTCCACCAAAGCCAAGACCTGAGTTTGATCCCCAGGAACCCCATAGTAGGAGAGAGCCAACTGCAGCAAGTTGTCCTCTGACTCAGACACACACACACACACACACACACACACACACACACACGCGCGCGCACGCGCGCGCACATACATACACATGCACACACACACTTACATGCACACACATGAACATGCACATGCACACACACACATGCATACATACATACACATGCACACACACATATATGCACACACATGAACATGCACACACACATACATGCACACACACATACATGCACACACATGCACACGCACACACTCGTGCGCACACACAGTTTTTAGAAGACTACCTAATGTGTAGGAAAAGGGTTATTAGTACCTGCAACCTCTAGGGCCTCGTTTTCAAGCCCGCTTCTCTCTCCAGGCTTCATATGTGTGCAACCCCTGCATACACTACAGACCTAAGTACATATAAATATGAACAGCCAATAGGTACTCTGTAAAATGGATATTCTTAAGTGCATGTTATTGTTGTGTGTGCCGTGACTGAGGTGTGTGTTCGTCATGAGACTTTGCTTCTTAGCTGAATTAAGACTCTGCCCTCCCTCCGAGGCAGGAAATAGGCTGCAGCTTCTGGAATCAGCTTCTCACGTTTTCCCGCCTTTGTTGTGTTTACTCGTGGCTTTGTCTGAGAGTCTGTTCTCACATACACACCTGTAAGTATTTATTACAAGGTAGAATGGGGACAGGCAGCCACAGTACTTGTATTTGAATGTTTCCAGGGAGGGACAATGGAGCCCCCTCCTCAGTGAGGTGCTCACAGAATCTGTGTCAAATTCTGTGAACCAGGGCCAACACTGGTACCAGCTTCACCCTGACCTGGGGCCACTGCCCTCTCTCTCCACTGCCTTGTGTGTGTATAGGTGTGGTTGTGTGTGTGTGTCTCTGCTGGGGGCATGTGCCGCACTTCCCAGCGGACTCTGGTATCCATGTGTAACCTTTGGCACCTGTGTTACTGGACTGCATTGACAGGTGGTGTACAGATCTGTACAGATGGGTCTGTGTGAAGAGTTGGGGAGTCCCCCCCACAGTGAATATGGATACTGTTGGTCAGCCAAAGATTTTCCTATTCTTTGCTGCTTAAACTTTGTGCCTTAATATTGTAAATAATAAATGTTTAAAACAGCAAATTGGCTCCTCTTTTACCTTCTTTGTTCCTAATTCCTCCAGAGGACATAGATGAAGCTCAGATGTCACACTGAGATCTTGCACATGGAGCACACCTCGTGATGCTAGCCCCAGAGCCTTGTGGCTGCCCACAGTGACCCTCAGCCCACACAGACACAGTCATAGCTGTTGGAGAAGATGGCTGTGGAGGGAAGAAGTGTGAGAGGCTGTGCTGGGGTGGGGTGGGTGGGAGAGTGGGGGGAGGCAGAAGGGACATTCTCTCTGATCATATGCAGGCATCTTGGGAGGCAGGGCTCATGGATGGTGGCCTGTGACTGTGGGAAACAGCTCTGCCTTGGAGATTCATCCAAGCAGCTTGGATACCAGGGAGCAAACCACAAGTAGACATATTTTGTGCTGCAGGATGGGCAGGAAGATGGTAGCTGCTTTGCCACCAGAAAATAACAATGAGTCTCATGATAAACTAGAATTCAGGCAGGGAGCCTCAGTGAGACACAGCGGACATCGTGAACACCTGGCGTCAGGGACTGGAACCACTGCCTTGTTTATCTCTGGCATGTCTGCTGGAGAGGAAACTTGTCTGTCTTGCGGCATGGGAGGGATTTCTAGCATGATCTCAGAGAGAGGATGAAGGAGGCAGCTCTAAACCACCCACCAGCACATGGTCCCCTTCAGTCCTCACAGTAGTCTAGTCTCTGTCCCTCTGTAAAGACCAGGAAACTGAGGCTCAAACAAACAGTAGCAAAAGGTGGTAGGGCAGGGACTTCAACCCTGGTCTTCCTGAACTTGCCTTCAAAACAAATGTGCGTCCCTAGAGGTGAAGAGTTGAAGCCCAAGTATGCCTGGCTTCTTATATATCCCACCTTCTACCCAGAAGAGTCCTCTGGGCAAACACTTTCTTTTAGGGGTAATTTATATGTAATAATTAGGATTCACTTAAAATGGGATAAATGATTATTAAGATAGCTGCTACTATTGGGCCAGTGTTATACTGTATAACTTGTTGAATGAAAGCAATTGTTCTAAAAATGTAGTTTCTGACAGAATGCTATCTCTGCACTCTGAGAACATTATGCGCATTAAGAATACAAATAAACTCCAGTGTCACATTCAACAACAGGGAGCACCCTGTGTCTCTGGTGCAGATGAGCCACGGAACGTTTTCTGAGATTAGGCAGTCTGGGAACCAGGAGACTGAGTGTTTCTGCACTGGCATTCTGACGTGCACGTGGGGCATCAAGGCACTGGGCTGGATTCAGTCTCTATGGGACTCTGCAGAGTGGATCCCAGTGCTGGGGCAGAGGGACCCATGTGCGCATCTCACATACCAGAGCCAGACCCCAGTCCAGAAGCCACCGGGCCGTGTAAATAGAATCTGAAGGATGCACATGTGGCTAGGTGGATGCACACATTGCTGTGAGAAGGTCAGCCCAGGACAACATTCTTAATTCCAGCACATTATCTCACTCTGTGTTATTGTGAACCTAAGCCCTTCCTCAGAAATTGCCCTTCACAGACCCATTTACACTGAGAAATGTGCTTTTTGTGTGTAAAGAAAACATGAAGCCTAGAGAGACTGCTCAGTGGTTACAAGAATATATACTGTGCTTCCAGAGGATTTGAGTCCAGTTCCCAGCATCCATGTTGCGAGGGCTCACAAATGTGCCTTTAACTCTTGCTCCAGGTTTGGAACATGTCTATTTCAAGGAATGCTGTCTGGATCTAGTGAAGCCATCAGGGATGCCTGGAACCTAGGTAGGAAGGACCAGAAACCAAAGGAACTATCATGGCCTATGAGCAATTCATAGCTCTCCAGCTTGAGCCATGTGCCTGAATACCATTCATTTTACAAACAAAGCCAAGCTAAGGAGAGAGAAATGAGCTTCCCAGTGTGCTCAGAGTGGACGGAAGCTGGGAGGCAAGGATGCTAAGCAGGTGAGAAGTACTGGTCCACCAATAGCTTGGGATGGAATCTCCTGGTCAGACTTGGAGCAATTACTCTTGGCTAAGTATGTGGGAAATGGCTATTTCATTGGAAAATTCTTTCATTCCTGTTCTGATTACCATGAAAAAAAAACAAAAACATTTAAATTTCCATTTCAGTGTCCCAGTTGGTAGTCATTAAGTGGCACAGAGGAAAGCATACTAAACTCTGGAAATTTTAATAACATCATGCAAATGCCACTGGAACTCCAAGGAACCGTTTCCAGACCACAGTTGTTCTATAGTTGAAGACTGTAATGTGCACCTTCCTCACTTGGCATCTGCGACAGCTCTCCATCACTGTACTAAAATGCCTGAGGAATTCATGTTAAAGAAGGAAACACTCCAGGTATTCCATTATGGAGGCTTCCCTTTTAATGTGTGGCACCATCACTATGGGCTGTGGCAAAGCAGGACACTGTGGCAGGATGAACATGGTGGAGCAAGTGGAGCCTCATGGCAGACAGGCACAGCAAAAGAGAGGACAGGAGGAAGGGGTGAGAACAAAGTCTGCTCCCTGTTGTCCCAGGACAAAGTTGCTGGCTTCTTGTAAATGATGCTAATCTCTTCAACAATGCCATCCTTGGCCCAATTTTTTGTGCACTATTCTGTCTAAACTGGAAAGTCTTTCAACTCTTTCCACTCTGCTCATTGCTCTCCATTTTCAATATAAGCATGACCAGTATTCCAGTAGCCAGGAAGGGCCACATGATACCACATGATGAAAGGTTGGTCCCACCAGATCTATTAGTCCATCACCTGTGTATCCAGCCCATCATAGAGGCTTGGGACCCCACCAGAGCCATTAGTCCATCACCTGTGTATTCACCCCACCACAATGGCTTGGGGCTTGAACAAAGCATACTCAAGTTCTCATCACTGTGTAACATCAATAATCCCTAGAACAATTCCCACTGGAGCCCTCATCTGCATATTGAATCTGAAAGCCACTCCTTTTTAAACCAGTTATCGATTAGCCTTCCATTGCTATAATAAAATGATCTGAGGCAAGCAATTGAAAAGAGGAAAGATTTATTTTGCTCAGTTTCAGAGATCCCATGCTTTGTCACTTGGCTGCACAGCAGGGCAGGGGACTGTGTGACAGTGGAGACTAATCCCTTCACAGCATCCAGGAAGCAGAGAAAGGAAATGGGAAACTCCATTTCTGCACATGTCTACGACTGCGAAAAGGATGGCTCTTGGCAGACCCTGGGTGTCCAGGAAGACAACTTCTGGAACATTTGCATTTAAGCCTTGGATGAGCACTGTCTTAGTCAGGGTTTCTATTCCTGGACAAAACATCATGACCAAAAAGCAGTTGGGGAGGAAAGGGTTTATTCAGCTTACACTTTCACATTGCTGTTCATCACTAAAGGAAGTCAGGACTGGAACTCAAGTGGGGCAGGAAGCAGGAGCTGATGCAGAAGCCATGGAGGGATGTTCTTTACTGGCTTGCTCAGCTTGCTTTCTTATAGAACCCAAAACTACCAGCCCAGAGATGGTATCACCCACAAGGGGCCCTCCCCCCTTGATCACTAATTGAGAAAATGCCCCACAGCTGGATCTTATGGAGGCACTTCCCCAGCTAAAGCTCCTTTCTCAGTGTTAGCTCCAGCCTGTGTCAAATTGACACATAAAACCAGCCAGTACAATTGACCCCTTGTCAACTTGACAGACAAACACATCACTATTAAGCCTCAACCCTTAGTTTCTTATTCATCCCCAAGATCTAAACAATTTTAAAAGTCCCACAGTCTTTACATATTAAAAGTTCAATCCTTTTAAAATATCCAATATCTTTTGAAATCCAAAGTCTTTTTACAATTAAAAGTCTCTTAACTGTGGACTCCACTAAAATATTTTCTTCCTTAAAGAGGGAAAAACATCAGGGCACAGTCACAATCAAAAGCAAAAATTAAACTCCAACTGTCCAATGTCTGGGATCCAACTCATGATCTTCTGGGCTCCTCCAAGGGCTTGGGTCACTTCTCCAACCCTGTCCTTTGTAGCACACAGCTTGTCTTCTAGGCTCCAGCTGCCTGTACTCCACTGCTGCTGCTGTTCTTGGTGGATATCTCATGGTATTGGCTGCTGTCTTCCACTGTAACTTGGCTTCAACAATAGCCTCTCATAGGCTCTCTTCATGGTGCCAAGCCTCAATTCCTTTGCATGACCCCTTCAGTCCTGGGCTATCAATTGCAACTGAGGCTGCACCTTCACCAATGGCCTTCCATGGCCTCTCACAGTGCCAAGCCTGTTGCTCTGCGTGACTACTTCATGCCTTCAAAACCAGTACCACCTGGGTGACTCTTACACATTACTAAGTCCAGCCACAGCCCATGGTACAACCTTGGCTATCTCTGGAACACAGCCTCTGTGCTCTCAGAAAACACTTCCCAGAAGATGTCACCTCAATGATGCTGGTCTCTTCTTAATCACCACTAATTTCTTTGCTCCAGCTAACCAGTATCAATAGTCCCAGTAATGCAAAGTTTTCACTTTAGTAGTTCTGGTATCTTGTTAATCACAGCTGATTCTTCAGCCCAGCTAACCAGAACCACAGAATCAAAAATAGCAATGACCCTGAAAAGAGTCTTTAATTTTCCCTCTGAAATTTCACAAGCCAGGCCTCCATCTTCTGCACTGTTCTCAACATTATCTTCCAAGCTCCTACACAACATCCCACAGAGCTCTTAACAACAAATGGATCTTCTGGCCCAAAGTTCCAAAGTCCTTCCACAGTCTTCCCAAAACATGCTCAGGTTGTCACAGGAACACCCCACTATGCCGGTACCAATTTGTCTTAGTCAAGGTTTCTATTCCTGCACAAACATCATGACCAAGAAGCAAGTTGGGGAGGAAAGCATTTATTCCGAAGTCAGTACTCGAACTCAAACAGGTCAGAAAGCAGGAGCTGATGCAGAAGCCATGGAGGGATGTTCTTTACTGGCTTGCTCAACTTGCTTTCTTATAGAATCCAAGACTATCAGCCCAGAGATGGTATCACCCACAAGGGGTCCTCCCCACTTGATCACTAATTGAGAAAATGCCCCACAGCTGGATCTCATGGAGGCACTTCCCCAGCTAAAGCTCCTTTCTCAGTGATAGCTCCAGCCTGTCGAGTTGACACACAAAACCAGCCAGTACAAGCACTTTCTGAGCTGTCTTGCCCGTATCCTCCTGACTTCTCCTGACATGGTGCTTGCAGCACTGTGACACATCTCTGGGACACTCACCTTTCTCTTTATCCTTTGTTCTCTGTGGGTAAAAATCCCTCATTTCAGAAGTTCTATTCCTAGCAGTATGTGGTACACTGTGAAGTAAACACAGTCTCTGCTAAGATCCCTGCTGGACACAATGGAGGATAGCCTTGCAATTGTGCTCAGAAGTTAAATTGCAAGATAAAGCAGGAGCTATGACAGAGCTTTCTGCCACCAAAAGATGTTATATGTATATGCAAGTGCATGCATGCACACAAGTGTATGTGTGATGTGTTTCCTATATCCCAGCAGGCCATTGTATCCAGGTGAGGCAAAACTCCATTTATTCCTGACTGGTCTGTCCCTCTTCTGACATGAGTGACTTTTAAAGCTGAACTGGTGGTGGTTGGAGAGATGGCTCAGCAGTGGTTAAGAGAGCTCTGGCTGTTCTTCCAGAGGACCTGAGTTCAAGTCCCAGCACCTATATGGCTCCCTCATGGTGACTCACAACAGTCTATGACTCCAGTCTCAGAAGAGCCAATGCCCTCTTCTGACTTCTTTGGACAATGCACGCACATGATGCACAGACACACATGCAGTCAAAACACCCACACACACAAAATTGAAAGAAAAACCGCTTAACCAGAAGCTTGTGGGAGGCTGGACACCCTCCCCATCTGTGAGGTCTATCACAAGGCAGCTCTACCCATGTCTTAAAAAAACTTTTTTAAGTAGATATTTTCTTCATTTACATTTCAAGTGCTATCCCTATCCCCTATCCCCCCCCCCCCGCCCTGCTCCCCAACCCACCCACTCCATCTTCCTGGCCCTGGCATTCCCCTGTATTGGGCATGGAATCTTCACAAGACCAAGGGCCTCCCCTCCCATTGATGGCCAACTAGGCCATCTTCTGCTACTTATGCAGCTAGAGACATGAGCTCTGGGGTTACTGGTTAGTTCATATTGTTGTTCCTCCTATTGTGTTGCAGACCCCTTGAGCTCCTTAGGTACTTTCTCTAGCTCCTCCATTGGGGACCCTGTGTTCCATCCAATAGATGACTGTGAGCATCCATTTCTGGCACTGGCGTAGCCTCACAAGGGATAGCTACATCAGGGTCCTGTCAGCAAAGTCCTGCTGGTATATGCAATTGTATCTGGGTTTGGTGGCTGTTAAAAACTCTTAATGTACTTGTCTGTAATGTATAGGTCTTGTGGGTTACATTACTGAGTCATTTGGAGCATAACACAAGCCCTCACCCCCACGGCCTTTAATATATAGCTATTCAGGCTCTATGAAGTGACCCAGTCGAGCTTCTCTTCAGCACTGAAGATGAGACCTGGTGCTGAAGACACTCAGAAATCATCACTGTGCCCAGACAGTTTTGAAAGTTTCTATTTCTGCCTGTGATCTCGGGCTCTACTGTCTGGAAAGGCCGCTGGTCATCTTCCCAAATCCTTATTCCTTTTTGTTAAAGTGTTTACGTTGCCAGGGTCAGAGTCACTGCTGCTCTTGCATCATGAGCTGAGTCACCTTGAGAAAGTTGTTACACTTCTCTGAATTTCTCATCTGTAGGATGACTAGAGCAGACGCCGCATCTAATGTTCCCAGTAATGTGGCCCAGGTACCTAGCACAGTTCTCACACATGTAGGCACTCTGCTGACCGAGCCAACCCTCTACTCCAATGAGGGCAGAGTTGTAGGGTGCAGGAACACCACAGATTCATCACAGACACCAGGCAGCTGTTCCAGCCCTGGCCCCAGTCAGCATCCTGTGCACTACTTACACAAGCATCTGCCAGCTGATTTGTCAGCCGGTGGGGAGCCTGGATCGGACCCAGAGAAGATGCTCTTTAAAAGCTAAGCTGGCTATGAAGTGCCCCAAGCATCTCACCACATATGTTCCGTGTCTGTGTCATGCAGACTGGAAGAAGCCATCCTGGAGGAATTCTTATTTAGAATGTTTGTGTGAGTAATTCATATTTGTTATGAAGACAACAAAACACTGAGAAGTGCACAGAATAGAAGCATGCCCTCCTGTAAGTCATCTCACACTTAAATTTTTCTTAAGAAAAAAAAAAAAAAACAACCACTGTATTATTTCTACTATGTCTATATTAACAATGAAATGTTTTAAATTGCAGAAATTATGGGGTTGCTTTAGAAATTTGTTGTATATCTTTTACCCTGATCATGGAGAACATTAACACATGTCTGGACTACTCTTCTCTGAACAGCAGTGGTTGGTTACTCTCACCAAGGTACTTAGAGATATATTTTAAATGTTTAGTAATGATAAATAAACAGCAAGCCAGGCCAAGCTAATTGGTATCCCTGGGATCCTCCATCCCATCCTGTCCATGCACAGTCAAACACCATCATGATGACATTGCTATCCCCAAAACTCCATTGATGTAGCACAGCCTGGATTGTTCAGCTCCATTCCTACACAGAAGTCTCAGGTAACTCTCTCAAGGGCTGATTTCCCAGCTCATGCCTACCCTTGGGCCTGCAGGACATGATTCAGCCCACTGCATCCTGTAAGGATGTTCATACTGTATCCACCCTTGTATCCACTTCCATTTGCAAGGAAGAACACCTTACAGGTTTTGTTGTTTTGTTTTACAAATACGTAGCTTTAGGAATCACTTGTAAAATGGCCAATTCAAGACTTATTCAGGAGGATACTGGAAATTGATTGAGTGCGCAGCATGTTTTGTATCCTGGGTAGAAGTTGATAATTTGGACCACCTTGGCGGCAATCTTGAGGGAAGCAGGAGGGAACTGGTCTTTCTGTGTGACACATATTAATCCTCACAACAACACAGTGAGAGTCAGACAGGCTCAGCTGATTACCAAGGCATAAATGTCTGAGTAAGTGTCAGGGTAGGCTTGGGTGAGTCTCAGAGCCAACATTTCTGTGGTTGCCTCCAAGTCTAAGGTCATGAGACAAGTATAGAAAACCATTTCTTGTTCATTGTAGCATTTGCTGGCCTCTGTGATGGAGCAAGTGACCTTGGGCCAGTCACTCACCCCTTCAAGGAGTCAGCATCCTAACCTATCTGATATCTGAGAATGTCAGCACCTTTCTCATGGAAGTTGGCAGCACAAGCGTGTGACCAGCCTGTCTGACCCTGTGTAGACATGAAAAGGAGCACTAACTATAATCCCAAGCTATCCTACCTAAGAGCATGCTCATCCCAAGATCCATGTGACAGAAACACCCCTTCTTCCCAATGCATTTCTGGAAGTTGTTTGTGTAGACACAGTCTCCCAGGGAATCCATCACTTTTGTATTGTGAAAATCTTTTCTTCCTCTTGTGAGCCTCCCTGGCCTCTCCCAGTGAGGCTGAACATGAACCTCTTACCTTTCTGGCCATGTTTGCTTGCTTGTTTTTAAGCTTAGGTCTTTTTTGGAAAGGCTTGGAGGTGGCTCACAACAACTCACAGAAACTGAAGACCCGTGACGCCTATGACCTTGATCTGGCCAGTTTTTAACAGTGCTGAAGATCACTGACAAAAAAGAACTGAGCCCAAGCTGAGATTCCCTGAAGGCTGAGCCTCGGGGACAGTCCAGGCTGTCTGCTCTGCTGTTCATATTATTCTTACCCTCCCTGTCCCCAAGACCAGCGGCACCCTGTGGGGTAAAGCTGGTGATACCTGGTCCCCTGCCTGTGCTCACAAAGCCCAACCCAGGCTGTGTTGATGCTAAAAGGGGCACTGAGTGTATTGGCGAGAGCTGATAGATTTCAGGCAAGATTGGGCATAGACAGCTGACCGTTAGTGGATTCCTTTTCTTCTCTTGCTCCTAAGGTGTTAATAAACATCTTCAAAATAAAGATCCTTCAAAGGACAATCTCACAGCTTCTTCTTTTAGCCAAAGGGTTCTCAGAGCCCTGTATTTGAGTCTGCATTTTACATTGACTTGTAAGGAGGTTGGTCAGCCAGTCAGTTTCTGCTGTGTGGATGCTGGGGAAAGGGGTGGTACGCACCTCTGCTGGGACAGAGGGTAGGAGTGTTTTCCTTCCCTGCAAGTAGCAGAGAGATGAGGTGGCCAGGCAGACACAGTGGCTTTGAGTTCCAGGTGAGGTGCCCCAAACCCAGAATCCACTGCCTCTATCACAATCAGTGACACCCTTTGTTCCAAGGGAGACTCATCTCTCATCTTACCTCATCTCTCAAGACTGCTAGCCTTGCGGGAACGCAGCCTTGAAAAAGAGTAGTAGGGGACTTGCATTCTTGAAGTCCCTAGTGGGAGCCTTTAGAGATGCTCAGCAACCATCCGGGTAAGAATGCAGGAGCCATGCCTGGACTGGCCTTGGTGAGCACATGCCTTACTGGTCCTGGGTTGCTATGGGCAACCAGGACTGCTAAGCTTCTCTGCTCTGTCACTCCCTCATCCCCAGCCCAGCTCTCTGGATACTGTCTCTGACTCCTGACCTGGCAGCTAAGAGCAATATGGTGACTAATCCCCTGAGATCCTGCAAATGTGTGTATGTTACTTTATTTCGAACAGTGTGCACTTCCCCATTGGCAGATGAAGAGCCTGGGGTTCAGAGAAGTGAGAGAACTCACGGCTGGCATTCAGCTGGTGATGCTGGCGTCCAGACTTGGCTCCCTTTCCTCCGTGGCTCTTCCTGGTCAGTATAGACTGCGTGGTATAGTTTGGTTTTGGCAAAATTCTCATTGCCATGATGAATGAATTCTCATTCCTTGTCCTCTGACTTCTGGTCTCGGCCCCTACGTGGCTCAGAGTCAGAGGTTCTTAGCGGGGCTTGAATTACCCTGTCCAAATGTGTTCAGCACGCTGCCTGTAACACAGCCTGCTTCCGAAATAATCCAACGCTGTAGACAGCTACTGTAAATCAGGAAAACACTCTCTTTACTCATGGTGCTTGGCTTTCATTTGCTGCCCATATACACCCCTAGGGAAATGTTATACCCATGTCACATCTTGTGTAACACTCTGGTGAGCCTTAACTTACCAGAGACCCCCTGAAAGAACAATGTGGAGTGGGGGATCGATGCAAAAGCAGGAGGAATTTTATTGTTCCAGTATGCTGGGGTCACCCTGAACATAAAGAAAAGCAAGAATGACCCTGTGCAGCCCGTTCAGTGAGTATTTATACAGTTTTCAGGGCAGCAGCCATTAAGGCACAATGTGATTGACAGAACAGTGTGACTTTTAAACTGATTGGTCTTTAGGGAGTGAGGTGGCAAGGACTTCTCTTGTCTGTAGGTGGCCAATAGTCTCAGAATGTGCCTATGTGTTGACCTTTTCACACACACACACACACACACACACACACACACACACACTTTTTTTTTTTCTGCATGCTTCAATCCTGAAGCTATTGCTGGTATTCTGATAGCTCTTACTTCTGGTCTTCAGTATCTAGTTTTCTATATTCCCTCTTTAAGGTCATTAGCTATACTGTACCCGTGCATTCCTTAACAAAAGTGACCAAGTGATTCAAAATGTAGGGGCCAAAAGTCAACAACAGCAGGAGAACAATTAGGGGTCTAACAAGTTGGATATGAGGGTGGTTAACCAAGGGAAGGAGTTAAACCATGACTCGAACCAGCCCTGACTCTGTTCTCTTTCACTTAGCTAGCCCTTCTCTCACCTGGGCCATTGAATCTTTAACAACCCCTGGAATGGTCTCCAATATGTGCTTCCTGATGTTTCACACCCTCGGGTAGCATAGAAGAAATGGTTGGTCCCCCAACATTGATGGGCATGTTGCTGGCTTCTCCCATCTTGGGAGCACACATATATGGGGGTTTCTTGTAGGACACTTTTCAACTTTGGGTGTCCAAACCCTAAACCCCACCCTCCAACACCACTTCTGGGACATGGTCTAGATTTACAAGTTCCTAATCCCCCACATTTAGGCAATCCTTCCCCCTGTGTTTCCAGGGCAGGGACACCCCAGAAGTCAAGGCCCACCGCTAAATCACAGAGATCAAAGACAGGGTACAGCCACCAGATATACTGTGGGTAGTGGACCAAGCCACATCTCCAGTGGCTGAGAGCACCTGCCAAGTCACCCTGGTAGGGTTGTGGGGGCTGCCGAGGCTCAGTGCTGGAAGATACACCATAGCCATCTTGTAGTTTCTCTGACCTTGCAGAGAGGGGTTGCTTGGGTGTCTGGCTGCCATCTAGTTAGCATCAGGTGCAGGTGCTGATCTGATGTGAAGCCAGGCAGTTACTCTATCAACTTTAATGGAGGTCAGGGTGGTCAGCAACACCAGAAAAGGCCCTCTCTACTTTGTTTTTAAGTTTTCAGCATGATATCTCTTAACATATACCCAATCTCCAACTTGGTACTCCTGTGGAACCTCAGGGGTACCTGCGTTATACAGGGCACTAAGCTTAGGCCACAATTCCAGGTGGCTGATCTGAGCTTGCAATTGAGTCATAAGATCCTTGTCAGCCTGAAAAGTCACTCTGCGGGGATCAAGAGCCAGGGTCAAGGAAGTCGGGGGTCCCATACAGGATCTCAATCGGGGTCAGGTTAAAATGGTAGGGAGTGTTCCAGGCTTGGAACAGGGCCAAGGGGAGGGACACCAACCAGTCTGAGCCAGTCTCCCTCCAAGGTCAGTTTAGTTAAGGTCTCTCGCAGGGTTCTGTTTACTTTCTCTATCTGCCCTGAGCTCTGGGGACCGTATGCACAATGGAGCTTCCAATTAGTCCCCAATGTCTCTGCCAATCCCTGACTTACAGTAGAGACAAAGGCAGGACCATTGTCTGATCCAATTGTCTTGGGCACTCTGAACATCAGAAAATTTTCTCTAATATCTTTTTAGCTACCACAGTAGCTGTTTCCTGCTTGGTGGAGAATGTCTCAACCCATCAAGAGAAAATATCTACAAACACTAGAAAGTATCTGTAACCATATTTTCCTGGATTAACTTCTGTAAAATTGACCTCCCAATAAACTCCAGGCTATTCTCCCCTAGGTTTTTTGCCCTGTTTACTCTTGGCTGCATAAGCATTACTTGCTGGCACACCTTGCACTGTTCTACTATCTTCCTGGCCCAAAACCTATACTTTAGGTCCCTTAACTGCTTGGACAAGCGTTGTATCCCTTAAATGAGTCCATCTGTGCATTGGGCCTAGTAAGTCTTTTGCTTGCTTTCTGAGGAGTATAGTTTTCTTTCTTGTGTGTGCCATTGTTCTTCCTTCTCTAGGTAATAGTAGGTAGGGTGGCTAGCAATCTGAGTCCCCCCCCCTTTTTCTATATATTTTAAGTGAAGCCTTAGTCCAGTCCCATTTCCAAGCAGGTGTTTCTTGCAAGCCCATAACCAGGATAGGTTCCTGCATAGCCACTTCTTGAGCCCCTTGATCTGCCTGGTTATTGTCCTGGGCCTCTGGGTCTCTTGTTTTCTGATGTCCTGGGCAGTGAATAATATTCATAGTTGCTGGTTTCATTAGGGCATCCAAGAGGTCTAAGATTTCCTGTTTGTTTTCTCTGATGTGAGCAGTCCTCTCTCTTGGCATTTAGCCCTGTGGACATGGGCTGTGGCAAAGGCATACCTGCTATCCGTGTAGATGTTGATTTTCTTGCCAGCTCCAAGTTCTAAGGCCTTGGTGTGGGCAATTAGCTCCACTTTCTGCATCCATGTGCCAGGGGGTAGAGGGTAGAGGTTCCACCCAGATGACATTTGTGCCATCTACCACAGCAGCTCCTGCTCATCTTCTTCAATGGAGAAAACTGCTCCCATCTATAAACCAGGTAGCCTCGGGTTTTGGCAGGGGTCAGTCGGAGAGGTCTCTCTTTTGGGGCCAGATAGTTGCAGCCTGTCAGGCAGGAAGTGTATATGGGCCCCCATTTTGGAGGGTATGTCTCTACCAAACAAAGGGTAGGGACAATCTGGGGTGACCCTAAATGACTGGGATATCCGGCCCATCCCTAGGTCCACTGTTCTTCTGGTACTCCATGAATATATTTTGGTGCCAGTAGCTTCTTGGACCCAAGATTCTTTCTGGAAATGAGGTCATCGGCTTGGAGGACCCAGTGTTGAGCCCCTGTGTCCACCAAGAATTGAGTGGGGTTCCCCTCCACTCTCAGAGTTGCCCTGGGTTCAGGGAGGGGGTCTGAACCTCATTTCCTCTAATCATTTTCTTCACCCAAGGCTAATACCTTTGTCATTTGGGGACTCTTTCCCCAAGACCTGAGATTTCTTGCTCCCAGCTTCTATTTGTTAGGGTACTCTCAAACCCATTGGCTTCTCTCTTTGCAGTATATGCACTGGTCTTTTTCTGTCTCTCTTTTCTGCTTTCTCTAACTACTGTTGCCAGGACTCTTTGTAGATTCCTTCCCTGTCGCTTTTCTTCTCCTTCTCTGCTCCTTCTCTGTCTCCTTGTTATGGTAGACTTTCTCAGCAACCTGCACTGACTCCCTCAATGGCTTATCCTGTCGTCCCTCTAGCCTCTGAAGCTTTTTCCTGATGTCTCTATTAGCTTTGTCTATGGAGTCATAGGGTGACTATTGGTGGAATGCCTCCATGAGCCACTCTAGAAAGGCTGTGGGCAAGTCATCTGGTCCCCGCTTAACCTCACATACCTTGGTCAAATTTGTAGGTTGTCATGTGGCCCCCTTGAGACCTGCCAATGGAGTCTGGAGGCAGACCTTCAGGTGCTTCTTACCTTCTGCCATATTAAAGTCCCAGTCAGGTCTAGTCAGGGAAAGCCCGCGACAGCCTGGTCAATTGATGGTGCCCCCATGTCTGAGGGGGCATTCTTTCTGGATTCCTGCATTATAAATAAAACAGTCTCAAGGAAATTAGTCAGCCCCTTAGAAAAAAGGGGGTGGTGATGGTTGGGCCTTCCAGTTGTACAAGTCGGCCAAAGAGAAGGGTCAATATTGCATTGCCCTTTTCTAGAGGCCCATATGTTCTCAGTGGGAGAGCCACCATGGTATCAGGGGAGGTAGCTCTCAAACTTTGGGTACCTATGGCAGGACCGGGAAGTTGGGGGTCTCTTCCTGATCCTCCCTCTGGTAAAGGGGGGTGTACAACAGCCCTGGTCCCATATGGGCTTAGGATCCCAGAACTGGTACCAGTGCTGGTGGAGCCATGGGGGCAGGGGTAGGGAGATATGGATGAGAAGGGGCTTGGAGCAACAGGTCTGCTGTTGAAGGGTCTTGGAGGATCAACTTCTTCTCAGGTCCAGATCTTTCCTCTCTCTCTTCCTTCTTTCTGAAGGCCAGGACCTGTGAGGTGGGTCTTGGGGAAATAAAGGCTTTTATCTCTGAGTGGGGAGGAGGGTCCTTGACTAGAGTCTTCCAGGTAACTATATCGGGCACTTGGTCCGGGTGTCCGAAGGATCCTGGCCTAAAGACTCTCTCCTCTACTGCTTTGATCACCTGCTACTCTAAGGTCCCTACAAGTGGGTCATCTGGAGAAGCAGAGAGTAACTAATTTGTCTTTCAGTCTGTCCAATGTCCAAAAAAATGTCGTCAGTCTAAGTCCAAGAACACAGAACAAGATACCAACAAACACAGAGAAAAATAATCAACACACAGACAGCTCTACTCTGCCATAGGCCCACTTATAGACAGTTTGTCCCTTTTGTGGACACAGAATTGCTTGGCCAGCTCCAACTGTGCTGAAACAAACCAGGTGCCCCTGCCGGTACAGCAGGAGCCAGATAAACCAGGTTATATCAAGACTTACCTTTTCCAGAAGGAGCAGAGCCTTCCTGGCTCTCTCCGGGGTTCCTGAAGCATTTTTGAGCCCCACCCCCACCCCATCCCTTTGATTACGATGTTAAGGCATGTCTGCCAACCATACTTGACTGCACCAGTCACCGTAGGCTCTCTGAGCCTCCCACTACCCCACGCTTGCAAGCAAAAGTTCAAACCAACTTACAGACTCAGACTTTGACAAGCAGCAAGACAAATAAGAACTGCAGTACCAGTTTGAGACCTCAGATCCACCACTCTGGTGTGTCCCCATAGAGGTCTGATTCTCAACCAATGCACCAAATGTAAGACTCTGGTGAGCCTTAACTTGCCGAAGACCCTCTGAGTGAACAATGTGGAGTGGGGGATCAATGCAAAAGCAGAAGGATTTTATTGTTTCAGCATTCTGGGGTCACCCTGCAGATGAAGGAGAGAGAGAACAATCCCACACAGCCTGTTCAGTGAGCTTTTTATACAGTTTTCAGGGCAGCAGCCATTAGGCACAATGTGATTGGCAGAACAGTGTGACTTTTAAACTGATTGGTCTTTAGGGAATGAGGTGGCAAGGACTTCTCTTGTCTGCAGGTAGCCAGTGGTTGAGGAATGTGTCTACGTGTTGACCTCTTCACTTGTAATTGGGTAGTATGTAAGCTGCTCTACCATACATGGTCCAGCTGGGTAAATCTTGACCTTCTTGTCAATCTTCTACTACTACTTACTAGCTGAGTGGTCTGAGGCTCAGTACCATGAGAATGGAGAAAACACACCTTTCTTTTCATTCCTTCCTCTTTCCTGCTGCCCCCCACAACTTCCACTTCCTACCCCAGATCCCATTACTCATAAGGTTTGGACAAGAAATTAGGAAAGAAATGGTACTCAAGTTGAAGGAGAAGAGTTCTTCCTGCTGGGAGACAATGGAAGTGTTAAAATCAGAGACAGTGGTCCAATGGCGCTGCCTCCGGGAGGGCTAAGTGGGAGCTCTCTGTATCCATGTCTCTCGTCACAGTGGAAGCAGAACTTATTCAGCTTTGGTGTTGCTCTTCTGTTTCCTCCTGTGTTAGAGACCTAATTCTTCCAAAGGATTTTCTATTCCCCACTTCCTTTTTCCTTTCTCTTCAACATGCCTGCTTTCAGAAATGACTGAGCAGGCCTCCTGATTCTTTGGAAATTTGCCTCTAAAGAGTTTTAGGGTGAAATTCTGAATGTAATTAATGAATGCTGGTCTTGGGAAAGGCTTCTCAATGCCAAGGCTTGCAGATGACAGTGAACTTAAATCAAGGAGCCTACCAACAGGAGCATGCCTTCTGGGAGTTCCTGAGGTGAGCAACAGTCCCCCACCCCCACCACTGTGGAGAGCTGACCTCTTGGCCCTGCATTCCCTTCAGTTGGACCCAGGTGCTCCAGCCAAGGAATTGAAGTCTGTAACAGTAGTGCTTGGATATGGAGCCTGAAGGCACACTGAAATCTTTCCTAATAATTCATTAAGGGACCCCTGTGGTTACAGGGATTTGGGCAACCCACCCACCTGACAAAGAGGCAGCATTGTGAGCTTGAGAGGTATGTGAGGAAAAGATATGGGTGAGCCCTGAAGCATGAGCAAGTTTATGTTCAAAGTACCAACCCTGAGTGGGCTCTGAGCACAAGGACAGGCCTGTGGCCTTGTTTCCCCCAAGGCCTCACCATCTGAACCCTAGGCTGGCCTGCAAGCTACCTCAGTAAGTATAGTCTTCCCCCCCCGGAGATCTGTGGCTCTGAACGCCTTTTAGGAACAGCCCTCATTTTTGAGAGCTTGAGAGACTTGACTTTGAATTCCAAGGCATCCCAGAAGCACTCCCACCCCATAAGGCTCTCTTGACACTTTGTCAGTTTGTTGAGGACTCCTAGCCACGATCTTTTTGGGGGTTTAAAGTTTATAATGCTATATTGTGAGGGTTTGTTTTGTTTTCTTTGTTTTTGCACCATTCTACTTCTTCTCCTGGGCCAGCCCATGAATAAGTTGAGAAACTTGTCAGGAGCTTTCCTGTGGCGGAGTTCACGAGTGGACAGAAAGGCAAGGTGAGCCGTGTTCTGGCCAGAGACATCATCAGCGGCACAAGAGCTCAGATCAAGGGCAGAACAACGGAAAACTCACCATGTGTTCTTCAGGGAGCGTGGTGGACGCATGTCAGAAAGAGCCTGAGCTGGAGAGTGTAACCCACACCTCGGGTCGCACTGGAGAAGTCCATACAGCTGTTTGGAACCCTGGTGTAAATGCTTTAGGTTCTGTGAAGTGCCAGATTAAGATCAGTATCCCGCAGACAGAGGTGAGAGCGCTAGCCTAGGCCTTCATGGAGCTCCAGCAACGAGAGACCAGGAACCCAAGGTTGCTTCTCGAGAGGCTGGTGCCGGGCATGGCGGCGCATACTTCAATCTCAGCACTCCTGGGGCCAGCGAGGCAGGAGGATCTCTGTGATTTTGAGGCCCACCTGTCCATATAGCGAGTTCCAGGACAGTCAGAACTACAGAGTGAGACCCTGTCTTGAAAAACAAGCAAACATGCTAATGGATATAACACTGGGTACATGGTGGACTCCACACTAGGACAAAGTAAGACATTCGAGGACAACGTGAGTGCCTCCAAGTTCAAGTGGGGATGCGGAGTGTGATGTGAGGGTAACGTCTGTTCAGAAGGCAGAAGGAATGCTGAAGGCTTTGACTCCAGGACTGTAGAAACCCTCAGCAAGCTCAAGTCTCCCGACATCGCTCATCGCCCATGAGGACGCTGTATTCAAATGGCGCCCTTTAGCGTCTGGATTTGCTATATGGTGGGTGTAGCACTTCCAGATTCTCCCCACAGCTCCACTGTGGAGAAAGAAGTGACCATTCCCACAGGTGTGTCCCTTGGGTGCCGGGAATCTAGAGCAAAATTCCTATTTGTGGTCTGTCACACGACGAGAGTGATAGGCTTCTTTGTGTCATTTCTTTCCCAAATAAGTCTGTGTTGCTAAAGATCTAACCATACTTTTAACTTCCTTCTAGGGGTGAGCTAAATGTAAAATAGTGACTAGTCTTTATTAGGAAAATCAGAAACATTGCTTTTATAATGAGCATTGAAAAGTTTGTGTGTGTTTAATAAAACTCCTCCAGTCAAAGGGGAAAGAAGTTCCACCTTTGGACATTGTGACAGTGGTAGGAAGTCTTGACATTGCTCTACATGAAATGAGAGCCCGACAGAGCTCTTGCTTGGCGATGGGGGTGCCACCTAATGGCCAACTTGGGGAATGACCACAGCTTTCTCTGGGCGCTTAACCTAGGCAGGAGGAGCCTGGGTAAATGTCTGATACTCCTGGAAGCTTTTCAACGCTCATGTCTGACTGTAGACATTTGCTTCTGGTGCTGCTTCCACAGCTCTCACACTCTTAGGACAGGCCTGGGTCTCCAGAATTACATTTTCTGAGCAGAAATGTGCTAAGTCTAGCTGCTGGAGCACAAGAACAGAGGAGAAGAGGAGGGCCTGTACAGAGAGGGAAAAGCCATCTGGCTTTCTAGTCTCTGTTCTTGCAAAGAGATCATCCTAGAAGTATCCCTGTGGCTGCAAACTACTTACAGAAGAGTGAACCTAAAATGGTCACAAAGAGGCCCTTGGGTATTAAAAGACATGAGTGCCAGGAAGCTCTCTCTCTTTCTGTGTATGTGTGTGTGTGTGTGTGTGTGTGTGTGTGTGTGTGTGTGTGTGTGTGTTCTCTGCTCCTCAGCCCACAGAAAACCAGTTTCCATTCTGGGTGTAAGAGCATTTTTAGTGTTGGAGAGAAGTCTCAGCAGTTAAGAGCACTTGCTAGTCTTACAGACTAGAGTTCTTGGCACCTCTAACTCCAGGGGTTCCGGGATCCTCCTCTGGCCTCCACAGGCACCATACTCATGTACACACACACACACACACACACACACACACACCATAAATCTTTCTAAAGAGGGTTCTTAAGGGTTCCATTGCCTTAACCCCCCTTTAGATATATGTCTGCAGAAAGATGTCTCCAAGTGTCTTGGGCAGATAACATCATTTACTAATGACCTTCCTCTTGTCTACACCACCTGCCCAGTGTTGACACTGCCTGCCTCATCTCTTCTTTGCCTACCCTACACCTCTACCTTCTGCTCCATGCCGACCCCACCTGCCCGTGCCTATGTGGCCTTCCCCACACTGTCACTGCCTCCCCTCCCTACATGGCTTACCCACTCCTATAATGCCTTCTCTCTAAGGCTTGTTATGATTTCTAGAGTTGCTGCTTTCCTTTCATGGACCTTGACTTCTCCGGTGGTGGGGTGTTCACTCACTGTGAATACAATGACTTCCAACCCCATGTTCTCTGAAGATCTTCTAGTGAATTCAACCCAAGTTATGTACCAAATGTTAAGAGTTTACTGAATCCTGAACAGACCAAAAGGAGCCTCATCCACCAACAGGCTCGGTCAGGGGGCTGGACTGTGCTGTTGGTGGAGGTGGGTTGAATGCAAGAAGAGACACACACAGAACACATGCCACAGAACTAGGATCTTGGGTGCTGAGGTAGAGTTTGGGAAATGAGCTGTGCTGAAGGATTCTGTACAGGAAGAAGGAGATGGTGACCCCATCAAAGCCTTGGTCAAACCGAGTGGGTGCTGGAGCAAAATTTGCTTGCTGTGAGGTTTCCAGTCAGCCTGAACCTCCTGGGTGTCTCCATATGCCCACGTCTCTGGATGTAGAGCTGAAGGTTGGGAAGTCCTCACGTAATAGCCTACAGGGAAGAACTATTTACTTTGTGCCTTAGTTTCAAAGGTTTCCCTTGTCAGTCCTTGCCTCCATGGGTTTTGAGCCTGTGGTGAGGTGGGGATTGGTGACCGAGACCACTCAGTTCATGGCTGACAGGAAACAGGAAACATCAAGCAAGAGCTGCGTCCCAGTGCTGTCTTTCTATTCCAGCCAGGCACCTAAGCTTCTGGGCTGGTGTTGCTGGAATTCAGAGTGACTCCTTTCCCCTAATTAATCCTCTCTGCAAACATCCTTGCAGACACACCCGGTGTGCTTTCCTAATCTCCTCAATCCAGTCATGTTGATAATCAAGTGTAAACATCACAAGGTTTATCCCTTAAGGGTGCTGGGACAGCAGCTGCCTCTGTCTGCTGATGGAGGGCAGAGTGCCATAGAAGCATGTAGTGACCTTTGTGCACATCTCAGACAGGCTGTAGACTGGCACCCTTACAGACAACCCTGAAACACTTTGCAGAAAGAATGTACAGCCCACTAAAGGGTTTGGGGCCTGAGTCATTTAGTGAGGGAGATTTCTTGGTGAAGTCAGAGGAAGAGAAGCTGGAGAACCATGTCGAGAAAGGAATGGACTGAGTAAGGATGTATTCTTGGGGAGTCTGTCCTGAACCCAATGCAGAGGTGGAGGGCTCTGGGCCATAAGGACCATCATAGAATTTCCTCTTCCTCTGAGAAGCCACCATACCTATATTGATGGCTGATGGAAGATTATAATTGTGGAAAGATGGAGTGTGGCAGGTTAAGAGCTTTCTTTAGTCTCCATTATACTGTCTGACCTCACATCCTCATGACTGCCACATAAAACTTTTGGAATGTATGCCAGGCCTGGACTTGGTCTCCACCAGGCCTGAGGCTAAGAATGTGATAAGGCAGATACAAATCCTGCACGGAGATCTCTCTGTGGTAGCCCTGATGTCCCTCAGAATTATTAAACTCATTGATGAATTGCATGCTTGTGTTGTGTGGCTAGGAGAGAGTTCATGGAATTTCACAGTGGAGCATATCACATTCCGGGTAACTTGACCTTACCTTTCTGGGTCACAGTCACTCATATTTAGAATGATCCTTAAAACAAGTTGTTACTTTCTGTAAACACTCTAACCCCAGGCCAGGAGGGCCTTAGTTGATGGCTGTCAGCCAGAGTGGGGACTTCCTAGACCTGTGCTGCTGCTAGCCAGGGTGATGTTTGGGGAAATGAGAGCTGTCATAGAGGGGAAATAATGTTTGCTGAGTACTTCCTGCTGTTGGTGAAAACCTTCTGCCTTTCTACACCTCTTCCAAACTAACAAGTTAGCTTGCTACAGTTGCATAGCTCTTTGTAGAAGACAGAAATGCAGGACCGTTTATTTTGCTCCGCAACAGCAGTGTCCAGGGTATCATATTCCCATGTAGCGACCCGAGCTCTGATTCCCAGGCCTCTCTCTTACCAGAGTTGTGGGCCAGGAGAGGAACCATGAGTGGCAGAAAATCCGGCCTTTTATAATGGATGCTAAATATCCTTGCCTTTAGCTATCAGGGAAGACTCTAGTCCTATCTTCAAGGCTGTTCACTATGTACTAGTTTTCAAAAGGATAGAATAGAATAGGAAAACTTGGCATTATCTTCCAACATGCAACACAACATGCTGTGTGTGGCCACAGGCATCATATGGGCTAGGTATAACAAGCTACATTTAAAAATGTTGAAATTGAAACCCAGGGCAACTTGCTTAAGCTCGAACCTTGAAAAGCCAGATGGCAAACCTTGTCTAAAGAATCAATTCCCTCTTCAGGTGGAGGTAGGGGTAGGGATTTTTTTTAAAGCTTCTTAAACCAGCAGAGCATTCCATTTCTGATTTTCCTTTTGGGGGCCCTGTTCCCAGAGTTTCTCATGGCTGGACTCTTCTCACTACCCAGCTCCATGCAGATGTAACTGCTTCATGTTAGCAAAAGTGCCTCTGGCACTTTGATGGTCACCTACATGTCAACTGGTACAAAGAACACCAAGCAAGGCATATGGGTAAACATTATATTGAGAATATCTATCTTTCTTTCTGGGTGATACTGATATTTAAAATGTAGGGTAAACCAAAATGACCCCCCAAGTTGTGGCTGCCCCAACCAATCCAGGAAGTGCTGAGGTGGAAACAGAAGGCTAGGGAAGGACTAACACTGTCTGCATGAAGTTCATCTGTGACATTAATCTTTCTTTCTCACTCTCAGTCTTGAACTGAAACTGACACCATCTGCATTTCTGGCTCTCCAGCCTTTGCACCCAGACTTGAACTATCAGCAGGCACTTGAGAGGCTCCTGCATACCAAATGCAGATCACGAACCTCTCAGACGCTGTAGTTTCACAAGCCAACCTGGTAAATGAATCGAATGTATATATTTATTGGTCCTGCCTCTCTGGAGAATCTAAGATGCTAATATACTTGCTGGAAAACATTACTAACTCCCCTCTATTTTAAAAATCATTTTTACAGCAATTACTGTGTCTCTCCTTTATCATCTCTGACCACTGTCAAAGCCAAAAGAAAACTTACTGACTTGGTCGGTGTAAAAGCCAGAAAGGTGCAGGAAGTGATATTGATTTGTGTGTGTGAAGAAGAGGTGGTGGGTTAGAGGTAGGGTGCTTATGACTGGAATTTTCAGGAGCAGGAGCATCTCAATCAGTGGGCTGAATTGGGACTGATCAGCTCTGTACATAACTAGCTTCAGGGAGACAAGCTTACAGTCTAAGTAAATCATTCATGAGACAAAACCAACTGACAAAACAAACCCAGAGAGGGGGAGAGTCTATCTGACCTCTCAAGATATTTTACATTTTGTGGAGTCTCTCTGGAATCCTGAGCAACTGGGCAATGAGTGATCAGCTGTCTGGGCTAGTGGCTCTTTGTGGTTGGTTAGATGAAGAATTGTAAAAGAGAGTGGGGGATTTATCGACCTTTGTTTTTAGGGTCTTGATGACCTTCAACATTATCAGCCTGAACTTGAAGAGTACCTGGACTGATCTAGCTCTTAAGCAGCAATGTGCACACAGGACAGCGAATGCGACACATGTACAGTGTGGTGCCTACTACACTCTTAGGAAAGAAACTCAATGACATAGAGATGATAATAAAACATCACCAGAGGAGGTGAGCACTGCCCTGCATGGAGTGGATGTGAGGATATAGGGCTGTGTTCAATTCCTTAGGAACAGCCAAAGCCATGCTGGACTCCTGTGGTGGAACACAGTGTCATAACAGGGCATCAGCAAACTTAAAATCCCTCAGAGGCATGTGCAGAGGAACTCCTAGGAGAAATTAGAGCACCTTCTTGGGGCCTCATGAAGGACTCTGCTCTGAAGTCAGTTCTACCACACCACAGATGTGGACCCTTCTCAAGTGGCACACAGCCCAATTCTGAGCCTATCTCCTCGCTTCTGAAATAGAAACAGGAGTATCCCATTTGGGTTCTTGTGAGTGGCACATGTTATAAAATATGGCAACCACTCAGCCCTGAACCTCATACAGCATTAGCTCAGCAAATCAGAATTCTCTCATCTACTCTCCCCAAACACATGGGCCCACCCCCTCCTCTTATTTTCTCCCCAATTCAATTTAAGTAAATTTGCTGTTGCGGGAGAGGGAGTGGGACACCACTGTGGTAAGACGTCTAGGAATGGGGAATTTTCCTGGAACCTGGGAGAAGATACCTTGATGCAGAGGAGGCTACGAGGTTCTCTGACCCCAGTGGCCCTCCCTAGGGAGCTCAAGTTTCTTCTCCTTGTCTATTTCTGGGAACTCTGCCTCTAAATATCACTCTTTGCTTTCAAAGGTTTGGAATTAAAGCGTGCTAAGCCACAGGGAATAAGGAGCTCAGCTGGTTTCCTTCCTAACATTTACCTTAAAACTTTCAAAAGCAAAGAAACCTGGCTTTCCTCTGAACACTTTGTCCCTGCCAATAATACACAGGGGACCCCTGGGACTTCAAGCTGCTTCACTGAACCAATGGAGTTTGATCCTCTCTGCACTCCACAGAATAGCCAGGACACATACTGCAGCTACAAAGGAAGAGGCCACAGCTCACGTCATGTGGAGATGATCAGTGTAGAAATGAGGTCACCTCTAGATTCACTCTTTTTAGAGGACAGAAGCTGACTTCACATGGTTGAGGACAGCCATCCTCTGGGAAGCCGATATGCCATGGAGGGAGATCCTAGTCTGACCTTGTCATGTGTGGCCTGGGACGCAGACTTCCATTTATAAAATGAGACCTATGTCCCACATTGGCCACTTAAAAACCCAACCAGGGGTACCAGTGAGAGTTTTCACACAAGACACAGCAGCAATGTCATGATGAAGACAGTCTTGATCACTGCTGCTCTGAGCTATGGTGTGGCTCATCTGGCCAGTGGGAGAACTGAACTTACAAAGGCAATCTGGCGTAGTACCCAGACATAGTATGTCCCTAAGAAATGAGTGGCTTTATTTACACTGTGTGTTGGGCCTTGCTATGGGAATGAAGGGAGATACAGGATAGCAGCAAACAGATCCCAGTGGGTTCCCACACCCCATGGGAGTCCATCAAATTTGAAGCTCACATGTTGGTTATGAGTACCATAAAGTTATGCTTGGTTGGCAAACACCCATGGGTTTAGGCCTCCATGTTCCTTCCAAGTTGAGGGTCATGTCATGTTTCCTTGGTGAATAGGGTAAAAAAAAAGCCTCTGAAATATCAACTATAACCTCTCATATAAACAGCCTTAGTGCTTTGGAACTCCAGGCTTAACTGGGGCCATAGATGTCTCAGGAATTCACCAACTTGTGCCCCAATTAGCAGGAACAATAGCAAATTGTTTCTGTCTGCTTCTCTGAGCCAAGCTGTGGGTGTCTGGAAACGCTGGTGAAGAGTGATTTGGGTAGTGGTGACAGACTTGTTCTCTACTAGTGAAGTGTGATAGATATCTGTAACCCTAACACTACAAATATACATCATTCTATATGTGCACATGATGACAGGGTGTGTGCCATGGTGCAGCTAGGCTAACTGTGGAGTCAGTTCTCTCGTCCTACTTCTACGTGTGTTCCGAGGGTTGAATGTGGGCCCAGGCTTGCTTAGTGCCACCTTTAGCAACCAAGCCAACATGCTGACCTGGAGAGCCTCTTTTAAAATAAATAAATGACTAGAAAACATTCTCCATCCTTTGGATATTTATTGGTCCCTACTTTAAGCTACGTTTTAATAATACATCAATAAAAATAGTATAAAGGTCCATCCAGCAGGCTGTCTCGTTGCTGGCACAGCTGTTGGGTTGTCTCTCATCCTGCAGGTTTGACCTGAGTGTAGTGTCCAGGCCCTTATCCAGTCAACTTTAACAGCTATGGGTGTGATCAGGATCACCATGTGTAGGTCTTTCCAGCAGGGCTCAAGGGTCTTATGGTTGTGTCTCTTAACCCAGAGTTGGTCACCTAGATGAGGGTTAGCTGACTCATGGACTTGACATACATCTGACCAAATCTGTTCTGAACCTGGTGAAGGGCCTGCAAACATTCCAGGAGCCTCTGGGGTTTGAACTCTGGGAAGGCTGGAGGTTAAGCAAAAGGGGAGGGGTCTTCCTTAAAGTTATCTTAAAAGGTGTAGAGGGTATTTCTTTTTTTTTTTTTTTTTTTTTTGAGGCAGGGTTTCTCTGTATAGCTCTGGCTGTCCTGGAACTCACTTTGTAGACCAGGCTGGCCTCGAACTCAGAAATCTGCCTGCCTCTGCCTCCCGAGTGCTGGGATTAAAGGCGTGCGCCACCGCGCCCGGCTAGAGGGTATTTCTTGCTTTGTATAGTGCATAAGGAAGTAGGGTCACTCACTCAGCACCAGTTTCCAGGGTTACTTTCGTTAAGGCCTTCTGTCTTAGTCAGGGTTTCTATTCCTGCACAAACATCATGACCAAGAAGCAAGTTGGGGAGGAAAGGGTTTATTCAGCTTACATTTCCACATTGCTGTTCATCACCAAGGAACTCAGGACTGGAACTCAAGCAGGTCAGGAAGCAGGAGCTGATGCAGAGGCCATGGAGGGATGTTCTTTACTGGCTTGCTTCCCTGGCTTGCTCAGCCTGCTCTCTTATAGAAACAAGACTACCAGCCCATAGATGGTCCCACCCACAAGGGGCCTTTCCCCCTTGATCACTAATTGAGAAAATGCCTTACAGTTGGATCCCATGGAGGCATTTCCTCAACTGAAGCTCCTTTCTCTGTGATAACCCCAGCTGTGTCAAGTTGACACAAAACTAGCCAGTACACCTTCTTTAAGGCCTGGTTCATTCTCTCTACCTGTCCTGAGCTCCGGGGGGATAATTTGCACACTGAAGCTTCCCTTCCATCTCCATAATGGTAACACGTGACTGTGTTACCTGAGAGATGAAGGCCAGTCCATTGTCAGAGCCCAGCAGTGTGGGTAGCCCATACCTGGGAATGATTTCTTCCAATAACTTCTTAGCCACCCTGTTGGCAGTTTCTTTCTTGGTGGGGAGTGCCTCCCCTCAGGCTGAAAAGGTATCTACAAGAACTAGGAGATATTTGTATGCATACAGACCTAATTTGCTTTCTGTGTAGTCTATTTCCCAGTTGGTACCTGGCCTCTGTCCCAGTAGCCTGGCTCCTTGATTACCCTGTCCCTCAGCTAAGGGGTTCACTGCCTTACAGTCAGGACAGCGAGAAATTACCTCCTCCAGCAATGGTCCCAAGTGGAAGATTTGTAGTCAGAATTTCTCAGCAAAATGTGGAGGCCCAGATCCTTATTTTTGTGCATCATGGGGATTCAAATCCACAGAAACTAGTGGCTAGACTCTCCTAGTAAAAACAGACTTTATCATAGTCCAAAGACATGGATCTGCCTCGATAGGATTGGATAGGGGACCATTATGGGGACACACCAATTTGGTGGACCCTGTGGGATGTCTCCTGCCCCCAGGTGGTAGATGTAAAAATCTGATAATTAAATTTACTGGATGGGCCACTGGTAAGACCTAGGGACTAAGGTTATATGTAACTGGCTACGACCCAGGAGTGTTACTCACAATCCAACCCTTCACTCAATGGGTCCAATTCAAGAAAGAAACACCAATAGGCCCAAATCCAGCTCTACTCCGCCTTGAGGTACCACCTTAAGAGGTAAGGTCTACTAAGGATCCAGCATGGGACCTGGAGGAACTCCAAATCAGTCCATAGTCCCTACAACTCAGGGGCTACAACCCCAATTTTAGCCTTGGGGCCTGCTTTGGGCCACTTCTTAGGTACTGAATGGCTCTAGGCCAGAACTTATACTGATTGTTGGCCTTGCTTAGATGCATAATGTCCCTAGTATGAGGGCATAGCCATCCCTGGAAACTATACCACCTCCACTGACAGCAAAAACAGTGGATGGTAGTACCCAGGTAATGGGATACTAACCTTAGAACTAGTCAAGGAAAATGGACTTTGTGTCACAAAAGGATTGAAATTCCCCCATACCCATATGCACGTATGTAATATCACCCAGGAGGTCCCCAGAGAAGAAACTTATCTCATACCTCCCAGTAATACCTGGTGAGCCTGCTCTACCAGATTGACCCCTTGCATTCACAAACAGACCTTCAACTGCACTAATGGGTTCTGTGTACTTGTCCCACTAGTCCTAGGATCCTGTTACTCAGACAAGGAGATGAGCACCGAGTCACCCTACTCACAGCCACTGGTATAAAATGAGCTGCCCTCGATGCGATCTTAGGACTTGGCATGGTTGGCCCAGCAGGAGTGGATACTTCAGCTCTCATCCTTCAAGACCAAGATGATAAAGCCTCAAGTTCTACCATAAATGCTGATTTGTCTGAATTAGAAACGTCTATATCCTATCCAGAAGCCTCTTTAACCTTCTTGGCTGCGGCAGCTCTACAAAATCGGTGAGGACTGAGCCTCCTGTGCCCGGCATTGGGAGAACCATGCAGTTTCTATGCCAACCATTCAGAGGTCATAAGAGAATCAATGTCTTTGGTGCATAAAAGGTTACAAGACAGAAAGGAAGACAACAATCCCAGAGCTGGTATGAGTCCTTCAACTGGTCTCTATGGCTCCTAACACTTGTTTCAACTTTAGCCGAACCCTTGATCTAATACTTGCCCTGGCATGCGGGCCCTGCATTATTCATGCCCTAATAAGATTTGCTAAGGAAAGGAACGAGTTTCCACCGTTCAGCTCATGTTCCTAAAGTTCCAATACCAGCCCTTAGACACCAGGCAAGAATTGGAAATGCACCCTTACTCAAGGGGAGGATGAGAGTACCTAACTCACTCCATCTTAACATAGGCAGCCTTAAGCTTCAATTTCCCAGGACAGCCAGGGCTTCTTGGAAAAACTGCAGAAAAGGGGCGGCCAATCAGCAGCTGCCTCGACATCTGCCCAGGAGCTTATAACAGATATGGAAAAATCCCCTTTAAGGTAACCCTCTCCCCGTCAAGATATGAACCAACCAGAAGTATAGAAGTATCCCATACCATAAACTCAATCAGTCCTGAGGAAAGTGACCCAACTGCAACTGGAGACCCCCTCCAACTGGTTTTAAAAGGGGCCTGTGAGTTTCCTTCATGGTCAACATTTTGCTTGGATGGCTGGCCCCTGCATGCTGTTTCTGCAAAATAAACACTCTATTCAAGTCTAGTGTCTTCTTTCAGCAATTCTTGGGTCCTTACAGTTTCTCTGGCTTTAAGGACTTCACTGTTTCTTACGACATAACATAAGCCAGATGAGCACTAAACAGTGGGACAGGTGCATCAGAAATTGGAAGAAAGTGATTTACTCAGTTCTGGAGGGTATGTAAGAGAAACGTGAGAGACCATGAGGCAAGAGAAGATGAAGAACCAGGGTGTATTGTAGCTCATGGTTAGACCACTTACTCTCTCTCTAGGTCCAATTCCCAGTACCTCAAAATAAAAATAATAAACATGAAAATTAGTTAGAATACACAGAGGTGGAGAGGTGACTAAGAGCACTTGCTGTTCTTCCAGGCCCTGGACTTAATTCCTAGCATCCATATGGACGCTCCAGTTCCAGGGGATCTGGTGCCCTCTTCTGGCAGACATACACACAGGCCAAAGATCCATATACAAAATAAATGGATTACAGACTATACAAAGGGCAGGCAGGGTTCAGAGCACCATAGAGGAGACTGAATCCTACAAGTAAAGTGAGGAGGAGCAGAACATATAACCAAGGAGAGAATAAAACACGGCAGCACTGCTCAGAGGGAGCTACAAACTGGATCTTTGTCTGCTGGATTTGGCCACCAGATCCATGGACAAGCAGTCTCACAATGGCAGGGGATATCCAGCCAGCAGGGCTACGGAGAGAGGGAGATGTGAGTAGGTTTTCGGTCTCCTGACTGCTGTTGTGAAGTTTCCTGGAGTACTACTTTGTTGGCTTGCTTCATCCTAAGACAGCCAGGAGAACTTCCAGGCACGTTTGAGGCCCAGTTCTTATGTAACTACTTTTTGGAAGAAGCACAGGACCAGGAGATTTTCAAGGAGTCCTAAAGGCACTAAGATCCTTCCTCTGCTTCCGGCTATGACATATGCTGACGTGACACGCGTGTACACTGAGGCAGCTGCTTCTGGTTAGCTTACCTTTCCCTATCCACCATTCCCCCACCCCCTTTGTCAAAAAAGGAAGCCACTTGGATTACAGGATTGGGAAATTATTCTGGAAAGGAAATCTGGCAGACATTCTCCTCTTCTCCCTTCTTGCCGGGCTCTGAAACCAGGCCAGGAGAGAACAGTATAGTTTGCAAAAATGAAGTAAGAAATTCCTAAAGAGCTTGAATGTGAACTGGTTTTAGAGTGGCAGAGGTTTATGAACGGGGTTAGAGTCAAGCACAACTATACTACAAATCAGGAAATGGCGATCTTTACAAAAAGTATTAAGAGCATGCATGCAGGATGCAGGATGCAGGATGCAGGATGCAGGACGCAGACCTAGTTCCTCTCCTAGCTTTACTCTCAATTCAGGCAACATACAAATGCATCAACTCTACACTGGGCAAATGCTGGAACAATTCCCATTTTTTCTTAAAGATTTCTTTTTCTATCTGTGTCTGGGTATAGTACATGAAGGTCAGGATAGGACATTAAATTCCCCAACGCTCAGTTACAGGAATTCAATGTTCTCTGCAACAACAACAAACCTCATTAACTAGTGAGTGAAGTTAATCAATAGTAACTCCAGCCCTCAAACTAATAGCGGTTTAAAAAAAAAATAACTAAATAATCAGAAATAAGATATGCTAATTGTTTTTGAAGCTTGAGCCAGTCCTGATAGCCATAATCCCAGCATTTAATAGGCTAAGAAAGAGCCAGGTGTGGTAGCGCACACCTTTAATCCCAGCATTTGGGAGACAGAGGCAGGCGGATTTCTGTGTTCGAGGCTAGCCTGGTCTACAGAGTGAGTTCCAGGACAGCCAGGGCTACACAGAGAAACCCTGTCTCGAAAAAACCAAAAAGAGGCTGAGAAAGGAAAACTGCAGATTTGAGGTGAACCTGAGTAGACTACACAGCAAAACACAACTTTAAAAATGGCATTCCATGCCGGGCGTGGTGGCGCACGCCTTTAATCCCAGCACTCGGGAGGCAGAGGCAGGCGGATTTCTGAGTTCAAGGCCAGCCTGGTCTACAAAGTGAGTTCCAGAGCAGCCAGGGCTATACAGAGAAACCCTGACTCGAAAAACAAACAAACAAACAAACAAACAAACAAACAAACAAACAAAAACAAAGAACAAAAATGGCATTCCATTTGTGAAAGGCTCAATTTGTGGTCGTAAATTTTCTATTACAGTAGCACACTTAAAGTCACACTTCTCAGAAATTATGCCTTTTAGTAGAGTATAGCTATAGCTCTCAGAAATACTTTTCACAGTAATAAGCCATTCAAAGAGCTGTTATGTGTTTGATGTGAACTCCATGCAGCTGTGCACGTCAAACAGGATCAGTGTGAAGACATACACCTAACTTCAAGCACACACTCTTCTGGGATGCATATCATAGGCAAAAAAGAGAACACTGTCCTCAGAAGTGAAATGGCAGACATCTCCTGAGCCACCCCAGGTGACTACTAATGGTGACATGGTTTCTCAAGTGGAATCTCTCTTAGCCTCCACCATACTTACAAAACAGTGATGTCATCTACCAATAGACCTCAAACCAATGTGAGATAAAGAAAAAAACTTAATGCATTAAAAACACAGCACACAGGCTGGCAAGATGGCTCAGCGGGTAAGAGCACTGACTGCTCTTCCGAAGGTTTTGAGTTCAAATCCCAGCAACCATATGGTGGCTCACTACGACCCGTAATGAAATCTCATTCCCTCTTCTGGTGTGTCTGAAGGCAGCAACAGTGTACTTATCTACAATAATAAATAAATCTTTGGGCCAGAGTGAGCAGAGGTCCTAAATTCAATTCCCAACAACCATATGGTGTCTCACTACCACCCGTAATGAAATCTCATGCCCTCTTCTGGTGTGTCTGAAGGCAGCAACAGTGTACTTATCTACAATAATAAATAAATCTTTGGGCCAGAGTGAGCAGAGGTCCTAAATTCAATTCCCAACAACCACATGAAGGCTCACAACCATTTGTATAGCTACAGTGTACCCATATACATAAAATAAATAAATAAAATCTTTAAAAAAAACCCACAGCACACAAAAGTAGTTTTCATTTTGAAAAGAAATTATGCAACTTTTTATAAGCTGTATAAATTGTAGCAAAAAGTTGGGGACAGTGGTTTATTTAGGTTAAAAATATTTATTACAAGCAGATTCCCCGTTTCCCATATTAAAAAGAAACTAAGGCCTGGTTAGATCCATTTCTAAACCCATTATCTAATAAAGTACTACACTAAGGGAAAGAGACTGAGAAAGTTAACACTGGGAAAGAACAGAAACCAAAAAAAAAAGTCAAATTGATCCTTAACAGTTTAGTTTTTAATTAAGCACATAAAACTATATTACTTAATATATTTCTCCATGAACTTCTTGTGAAATTCAGATCGCAGTGTATCATTTACAAATCGTTTGTCTTTCTTCTGGTCATCTATACCTTTTGCACAGTTCTTAAAAACGACATCATCATCCCATCTAAAGAGGAAAAACAAACAACAAATCTGTTATAGTTCATCAGGAGACAAGAACACAACAGACTATAAACCATCACAGATGCTCAACATGCTGTCACCAGACAGCAAAAGCAGCAGCATGCCTACTGTGTGGGGCTGTCACAGCAGGAGGGCATCCCCACTCAGAGCAGACACCACTTCTCCACTAGGAGCAAGTCAGTTACAAAGAAGACACACATAGATTGTGCTTAGGTAAAAGTGTGGTATTTTCAGATTTAAAACACAGAGGCAGGGCCACTTGTCCTGATCCAGACACCTTCAGACAGTAAGTGACCTGTTTACTGTGCTTTGTACAGTTTCATACATTCTCATCAGTTATATCTACCATGGCACACTTCATAATGCAAGGACGAACTACAGGAATGTAACAAGAAAGATTTATAGACCCATGGCTGCTGAAGTGTTCAGAGTAGAGCTCAGTTATATTTCAGAAAACATTAAACACACTCATCAGCAGGTGTTACGGGAAATACGTAGACCAGAGCTATGACCTTCTACATAAACATAAGCCCTTACATATAATAAAGACACTCAAAAACATGCATTAAACACAGCCCATGTAACATGCTTGCATGTGCTGGTGCATGACCACCAGGAGAAACTGCACAAGGGAAATGAGCAAAGCTATGCACACTTATGGAAACTATGTCAGTAAATTTGTCTTGATGCAGTACACACACTAAAAGCTGACCTGCTCAGTGTGACAGGGATACAAATGTTTTGTCTCATATGCAACATGTAATTGATAGCTTCTCTTCACTTCCTCGCTTGCTCCCAACACCCAAACTGCCCTGCCCCTCTGCAATGCTAAGATACAGTCCTCCCTTTCTGCACTTACATCACCATCCCTAGACCATCATCTCTCTCCTCTCCCAATACTCTGTGACTCTCTTGGCTGTCCTCTTCTCTGGCTGCTAAGTCTTAGCATAAGATTTTAAATTCAAATACTATGTATTATGCATTTACTATGCACTTATACTGGGCACTTCTCTAGTGCTGATACAATCTTTTGACTTCTCTCTGCCCACGCTGGCAACTCCCAGATGCATTATTTAATTTCTAGCTTAGACAAACTGCAGAGACACACAGGCTAGATTTACTTAAGAGATGTACAGAACACTCCAAACCTACAATGCCTCAAACCTGCTTCCTCTTTCACATTCAGCATAAGCCATACTCATCCTCATTCCTGCCTCGCAACTGCTCAGGTCAAATGAATAGAGACTGAGCTATGATAAATTGCTAGTTGTCAGCAACCATCTCCTTGACTGTACTATTGTCTTCAAGAATGTGGGTTAAAGTTTAGCTGCATAGGTCACTACAAGGGCTGTACTTTTCCTGTGATTGAGTAAAGAAGCCAATGGTTCTGGGATGAGAAAAGAGGCTGAAGACGGAGCTTTGTTCATGAAGGGTAGGTACTGAGTGAGTGAGCAGGAGAGTGGCAGGGCAGTGCTTCTTCATTGCCGTGTATGCAGAGATGAGGCAGTGGAGCTCCTCACACCCTCACACACACTACCCCTGCTCCTGTGAGGCATCCTCATCCGACATCGGTGTCCCTCTTCAGCTCTTTATTGTCCCCCTCTGCACACTGTACATGAGAGTTCCCTCTTGGGCCCCGACTCTAAGCGTAGCTTTGGTTAGTTAGCACTGGAAACCCGCACCTTCTCTCACCATCACTGTGCCTATAGTGCACAGGTTCCTACAGGACCACTCCCTTGAGACTCCTGAGTCTCAACTTTAGTTTCACTGTTTGGTGACCTCTTACAAGGAACAGGATTTTAAGGAAGCCTATATCTCTCCACCTTGTGACTTGGATGTATATCCATGAAGACTTACAACTGTATGATCTGTGTGTATCTTATAATATCAAACATGAATACCACCATACCAAGTCCCCTAAGTCCTTCTAGAATTGAATTGTGAGGGGTGGTCTTGGGGACCCCAACACTAACATCTCACGTAAAGCTTGGTAGCTACAGTCACTCTGGCTCTCTTATTTAGACAATCACTAAGCAGAGACTTGGCTATTATAAGTATGCATTAAAATGAAGTCTCCCACCTCTTTTCATCTTCCGTATTCTAAAATCTGATTGGGAAGGTTATCAACAGAAAGTGGGATCCTAGAAACTTTATAGAACACACGGAACACTAACCATGGTCACACACGTACACCAACCCATGACTTTTCGTACCTTCTTTTAACCTTGAAGTTGGCCTGAGGCTGGGACGGGCCAGTGAGGTTTAGGAGAGGGTTTCCACTCAGAATGTTTTCCATGCGAATTCTCTCTTCCTCTGCTTTTTGTTCTTGTTCCTGTCAATGACAGAGGAAGACACAAAGTTACTCTCTCCAGGTCAGCTGACCAATATTAGCCCACAATGAACTCATCTGGTACAGGGAGAAAAGATACTTTTCCTTTTTTTCTGTTTAATGACAGGGTCTCCAGCAACCCAAGCTGGCACGGGACTCGCTAGGTAGCAGAGGATGACCTTGACCTTCTGAGTGCATGGTAGGTGTGCAGGCCCCCATTTGCAGTGATAGGGATGGGGTGGTGCAAGGCCTGCTACAAAGCACTTTACCACTGACCCACTCCTCTTTTTGATTCTTAGTAAATGCCAGGAAAATCTTACTAATAAAACTTAAGCACGTTGCCATTTTTATCCCATCCTTGCCAATAGTCATTGGCCTCTCTAAACTGTGAGAAGCTGAGATGCTAGCAAGGTTGTTGTCTCACTTTTTAAGGGGCTACAGACAACATAATTCAATTTTGAGTTACAAACCATGTTAAGTTTCCATCTCTAGGATGAATTAGTTATTAACTAGGGAGTAATTCCTAAGACAAGACAAACTGTCATGTAAAAGATGGTCACATTCTAATAATATGTACTTCAATTAATTTATATAAAATATCGTTTGTTCTTATGCTTTATTGTTAGCGATCTATACCTTTCTTATATACTTTCTTCACTGTTACAATACTGTCTATATTTTTAAAAAGTATTTCTGTATATATTTAGCGTGTGTGCATGCATGCATATGGGTACCACAGTACAACGGAGGTCAGGGGACAACCTGCAGAAATCCATTCTCTCATCATGTAGGTTCCCTGCTAGGCCATCTTGCCCATTCTCCATTTGTTTTAAAGACACAAATTTTCAATGCTAGTTTGGTTTGGCCTTCAACTTGTGATTTTCCTGCCTTAGCCAATGAGTGTCAGGATCAGAGGTGTGAGTCACCATTTCTAGATCACTTTCTTCACTACTATTGTAACATAAATTTCTTCAAACTCAAATCACTCCATTTCATTTTAAGAATTAGAAACACAAAATTTCTAAAATTCTTACCTGTAATTTTTGTAGTTATCTGTTAACATAACTTAAATCAAACATCAATCACACTTTGCTGTGCTTTGGGGATGACAGAAATCGATGACATAATAGATGAAGAGTCTCTCTAGAAGTCACTTTAAAATGAATCTTATTTTCCATATAGGTTCCTGATACTTCATTTTAATATGCAAATGTGAACAATGGATCTCACTTTTACCAGCACAAACAACTGGTAGGTGAAAAGTATGTCACTCTTGGGGAAAACCTTTTAGGCTACTGCAGAGATCTTAAAGTCAGGAACTTTGTATTACAATTAGGATCAGACAGCTTTCTGAAAACCGATAGGGGGGTAGGGAAGGAAGCAGTGAGGTGGCTCAGCACACAGCGGTGCTTGTCAGTAAGCCACATAGCCTGAATTCAGTTGCCAAACCATGGAAGGAAAACTGAGTCTTCAAACTTGTCCTCTGATCTCCATATATGCATGCATCTATCCCGGAATCCAGCAAAATAAATATAATGTAAAAAACAGACCTTCTCCAAAGATGCCACAAAACCAGGAGCAGGCTTACTCACACTTAAGACACAGCACTGGGAAGAAAAGCCAACCCTTCCCCACTCGGTTACCAGGCTTGGAGGCTAATGTCAGATAGCCTGTGGGCCAAACTCACACTCCCAGCCCCACACTTGCGAAGTAGACTTTTGCGAATATGGCATCCTATTGATATAGGCACTGTGTCCACTACTGCTCTGGAGTGGCAGTAGAGCAGACCTAGTACAGCTTTACCAACCTCTGCTTACCGTTCTCATTTCCAATGTTTTTTAAACGTTTATTTTATGTGGTATTTTGACTGCAGGTAGGTCTATACATCACACACACTCTTGGTGACTGAGGAGACCAGAAAGAAGCGTTAGGTCCCAGAGAACTGGAGTTACACATGGCTGTGAGCCACCATGTAGGTGCCGGGAATTGAACCTGGGTCCTCTGCAAGAGCAGCCAGTGCTCTTAATGACTGAGCCATCTCTCTAGCGCTTACCATGCAAATTATAGTTCATTTCATTGCATATGAGGATTATTGAAACAGTCCAAACTTTTTCCAACCTCTCTACTTTTGCCAAAAGAAATCAATCCTGCACACAGGAAGGAACTCCATGAATCTTTTAGAACAAAGCCCTCACGTCCTCAGCACTTCTCTATAAACCTGATACTCTATGCCCTCTACATTCTTGAGGCAGTCTCACTCTGTAGCTCAGGCTGGCCTCAAACTACAAAACCTGCCTGAGCTTTCTTTGAGTTCAATGTTATTTTTTCCTCATTGTGTAGGTGAAGAGACTGTGGATATGCAAACAAGTTAGGTGACTTGCCCTGGACTATACAGATCTCACTAATTTGTTCTGAGACACAAATGTCTCAAAGAAGGCAGGAGACAAGAAGAGAATCTCTATAAACCACGTAGACCAGCGGTTCTCAATCATGGATCATGACTCCTTAGGGGTCAAATAACCCTTTCATAGGAGTTGCCTATGATGACTGGAAAACACAGACATGTGCATTATGATTCATAACTAGTGAAATTTCAGTTATGAAGTACCAACTAATTAATTTTAAGGTTGGGGTCACCATAACATGAGGAACTATATTAAAGGATTGTAGCCTTAGGCAGGCTGAGAACCACTGCTGTAGACTATCTTTAATTCTGGCATTTAATTAGAAAATCAAACATTTATTCATTTGCTTTTAAACAAGCTGAGCATGATAGTTCTATCTGAACTATCTGAAAGAAATTTCCTACGTAATTAGGGGACCGAGAATGCCATTATAAGAAGACAGATCCCCAGGTGTTCCAACATTTAGACATGACAGAACTTGATGGTGTGGTATGAACGCCAACACTACCTTCCTGGCCTGCTCTTCAGCTCTTTCCTTCTTGATCTTTTCTAGCTCTGCGAGAAGAGCTGCAGTATCATCGTCATCGCTCTCCTCTTCAAAATCTTCATCTTCCTCCTGGGACAAGTCAAGGTGACCCGAGATATCAGAAAGAAAATATACATTATTCACCTTTCTCATAGAAACTGTACTTACGACGTCTTTGAAAAAAAATTTTCCTAAAGGGAAAAGTACTCAAATATCATAATTAAAACCAATAACCATTAGAAATATAATAAATAAAGCCCAACAACAAATTATGAATGCTTACGAAAATGTCAACCCCTGATAAAGTACCTTTCGTATTTACATGGTCAAAAAGGATTTTCACATGGTACCAATGGAAAACAAGTACACTTCACAATAAAACACGGTACTATGTTCACTGTCTCACCCTGAAGAGCTAACGTAGTTTCATGTAGCTCAAAATGACTAAGTTAGCAAGAGCAACTGCAAAAAGGGGTGCTAAGATTCCAACAGAAATATTTGGAATGAACAACTGAATTTCACTTACTGTAAGACTTCTCATTTTAATAACTATCAGTCAGTTCTAACTGTTGACACATATACGCAATTAGATGCTACTCAAGGAAGGTCACTCATGCCTGCTCAGTTGCAGTCGGAAGTCAGGTGTAGTCGACTACTCAGAAGGTTGAGGTACGAGGCAGGAAGGCTGTGATTAGTAGACCAGCCTGAGCTACATACAACTGAAAAGGCAGTTGTGTCCCAGTGACTGTTTATGCTCTATCCGCTTAGACTACTTACCTCTCTAATCACTAAGGGGCCTATGAGCACTAGGTGTCTAACAGAGCATCAAATCAAAGGGAAATAAAGGGCAGTATCAAGTACAATGCTCAATGGTGCTGTTCAGAGGGCACTCATCCTGACAGTGTTCCGTGTGGTTAAAGCAAGGCAGCTTAACCTCCCGCACCACTGATAATGCTGTCAGGGGTGGGCATAGCCGCTTTCACAAACTGCTTCCACATAGCCCCCCAGATGAAACCTGTCCTAACAGTGTTTGACATAGAATACTTCCTGTTTTAAAGTTGAGGTCAGTGATATATTTCCATAACATAAAGCCAAAATGTATTAAAGTTTTTTTAGGAAAATATGATATGGTGGGCCTAATGGCAGAGGCCCACAGTTCTAGCACCAAGCGGGCTTAAAACAAGCAAGCAAGCAAACAAACAAAACCTAGCCCAAACCCAAAACTAAAACACATACGTCTGTGAGAGGATCGTCAGCATCAAGGTTGGCAGCAGGAATCTGGTCTAAGCGGGGCTTCTTTGACACTGAAGAGGAAGTTGTATGCTCTGAAGAAAACAAACACTTACTTAGCATATTGAAATAAGTACTAGAGTGGTTTTTATTTATTTATTTACTTATTTATTTAATGAATACACCATCATTACTCTCTTTTAACACACTGGAAGAGGGTACCAGACCCCATTACAGATGGTTGTGAGCCACCATGTGGTTGCTGGGAATTGAACTCAGAACCTCTGGAAGAGGTGGTGCTCTTAACCACTGAGTCATCTCTCCAGCCCAAGTACTAAATTTTTAAAACCATTTTAGAAACCTTTGGGCAAAAAGAATCCACACAAAGCATAGTGACACCCGGGATCCACCCTGTGACTGGCAAGTAAGTCTTTGATAAATATTTGTTGGTTTACACGAAATGAATTAGTGAGAATGCAGATCACAGCATCTTAGGAGACCTACCCAATGCTCACATGTAGTAGAAACACAAAAAGGATAACTGATGCTTCTCTCAAAACTCTTCAATTACATTCGGTGTCCCAGACAGAAGGCCTAGTATCAATGCATGATAGTATCAATGCATGGGACTGGAACAAACCTCATTCTCATCTCTAATCATTCATCAAAGAGATACAGCTCACAAAAATGCTACTTATTTCCAATTACCAGGATACACACAGTTTCTGCACACAACTGAGACAGACATGACGGACAGTACGGGTACCTCGAGTTGGGCGGTCCCTGTTTTTGTCCCTTGCAGCAGCTCTCTCTCTCTCTTCCAGTTCTCTCCTGAAGTCACGGTTTCGAACCTCTTCAGGGGCATCCTGTGTGGTTTGTCTTAAGTAGGAAAAACAAAACAAAACACGTCAAAAATGTTGGCCTCACTTGTCAAGGAAAAGAACCTATATAGCTTCAACAATTTAAGACAATCCAGAATGTAACTGTCTGTCAACAACAAAAAGGAAGAAGATAAGACAATATCCCAATCTGAGGGTTAATACACTCGTAGTGTTCCTTATCACTAGAACAACAAACTAAAGCACACAATTGCCTACAACAGAATGTCTTTGGCTTTTAAAAAAAAAGATTTATTTATTTTATGTATATGACTACACCATTGCTCTCTTTAGACACACCAGAAGAGGACATCAGACCCCTCCGATGGTTGTGAGCCACCATCTGGTTGCTAGGAATTGAACTCTGGACCTCTGGAAGAGCAGTGCTCTTAACTGCTGAGAAATCTCTCTAACCCATGTCTTCGGCTTTTTAAAACAGTCCACCAATTCAAGGGCTGTTAGAGCAACACTTCCATATTCACTACAGCTCCGTCTTCTCTGATGTGATTATCATGACTAATGAGTGCTTCATCTACACATAGCAATTCCTGGTTCAAAGGAACTTATGCTGGAAGACTGTCTAGCAACTTTACCTGTAGGGCGTAATTTTATTGTAAACTTTTTTGAAATACTTCTCTTTGGAGATCAGTAACCTAAATACTATAATTTAGACATGACCATAAGTCATATATATACATACATATATATAGAGAGAGGCTTGGTCCCATTCTGTGAACAAGACAAATGAAGGCCTTCTTACCTGTACTTTATCTTTGTATGAGAGGGAAGATCTCTGCTTGAATACTGCTTGGAGAGCTGGCTCAAATCCCCTTCTCCTTTTCCTCTCCCACCTCTTGCAGGTTCAAAAGTTGGCCTGGCTGCTGTTGTCATCTTTTAGTCTTCGGCAAAAGTGAATTTAAGTTATACTTTCATTTTACAGATAACTCAAAAATATCTATTCTTAAATCCTTCTCAAACTCCCCAAAATTGCTTAGTTTGCTTCAACACAAGTTCCTAAAAATCCGAATTATGAAACTCAGGGTGTTTACTAGGCAACTCTTATTCAGTATAAATAACTACTATGAAGATCTGAGTTAGTGCTTCTGTTCTGGCTGGGTAGCCCTGGGCAAGTCTTCTAGCTCGTTTCTGTCATTTGTGGAATGCCGACATTTCTATAGTATTATGAGATTCCCATACATGATGTCAGATCTTGCACAACAGTGTAGTGTAGCTTTTAAAATAAATGACTTAAAAAAATGTTATCCCACTAGCACTAGCTTCTCTGAGATTTTATTTTATTCTTTTTTAAAAAAAATTTATTCTTTTTTTTTTTTTTTTTTAATTATAGGATCTCACAATGTAACTGTCCGGCCAAGATTTGCTGTTCTACCAGAAACCTCACACTACAGCAAAGAACCCAATAAAAAACAAATTTCTTTTAAAGTCACAGTCAAACTTATTATGTTAAAATTTGTTTAAAGTCCCCAGTGACATTTACATGGGCAACCATTACCCCAGAATCTTGTTGACTCAATTTTCTTCTAAAGCAGTTACCACAACATTTATCAAGGCTGTAACTTCCGCGATGCTCAGAAAATCGGAACTCCACCCAACCAAGTATCAAGAACCCATCCTGAACTGGGTATGATGGGGGTACTCCTGTGATTCCAGAGCTTGGGAGGTGAAAGCAAAAGAATCGGGAGTTCGAAGCTAGCCTAGGCTACAAGAGAACCTTTGCCATTTTTAGCTGTCAAATAAGAATTGCAGCCTAACTGCAGGGCTACTAAATCTCCGTTAGCTTAAGCAGCTGCTCACACAGATCGTGTGTGAAGTGGGAGTTTCTCCCCATCCCACCCTCCTTTGCTTTTCTCAGTGTCTGAGGCGCTGCACCGGTGACCGCCCCGGGCTCGGCTTCAGCTCCGGACCACCATCCCTGCACCGCGGCCTGTACGATCGTCACGGGCTGCGGCGGCGACTCGGCTCCCCGGTGCCACCCACACAAGAACCACAAACCACCATGCCCGGCTGCTCACTCTGGCGGGGGTCCTACGCAGCACCTTCCGAAACTCACTCATGAACCAATGCGACCCTTAGCTCCCAGAAATCTCGGCGCCGGGGGCGCCAGGCCCAAGACCGGAAACAAAATGCAGAGCTTCCAGTTTTTACACCAGGGGCTCGGTTGAGACCCGGAAGCAAAACCTTCGCACTTCCAATGGCTGTGGAGAAGATGCGAACTCCACACCCGGAAGCAATTCCGGAGTTGTGTGTGTGTTTTTTTTTTTTTTTTTTTTAAACCGTCTCTCACAGGCTGACGCAGTGACCAATCAGCAAAGACACGGGAAAAAGATGGAATGACGTTGCCTAGGGGCGGAGCCAAGGCAGCTTAGGGGGCGGGCGTTTGAAACCGGTGCTTCATAGTCGACCCCAAATATCATCTTTTTTCCTTTGCGAACCAATTACTTAATCTCTCTTGCGTCTTTTCCTTTCCCGACCCCCTCCCAGACTCGTTCGCTGCGGTTCTGCGAGGACGGAGGCGCCAGGAGCCGGTCCGCGTCTCGCAAGAGAGATGTGAGGAGAGCTTGCCAACTGACCGACCCAACGGCTCCTGCTCCTCAGTAGACCCCGCAGCCTAGGGACTAGAGTTGTCACTTAAGTGGATATGAAGAAGGCGCAAATAAGTACGGGGGCAGCCACGAGCTTTCCAAAGGTACCATTCCTGCGAAACCACTAGCCTTGAAGGCAAGGGTTATAGTCGCATTGCTTGTTAAGATATATAAATATATAGATATATAGCTATATGCATTAAGCGTTGTAGCGTGAGGGGAGATGCTTGTGAGCGTTTACGATAGTGACAATTTATGGAGCAGTGGGCCTAACTGCCAGGAGGAGCACGAGATGGGATTAAGATGGCTTCGCCAACGTTGTCTTGTGCCCCATCATTGAGATCTTGGGGACGGCCGATGCTCGGTAAAGAGGATTCTGTTCTCCAGTTTATCTCAAGTGGAAGGGTCTCCTAAAATTGAACATTTCCGTTCTTTTCTGTCCTTCCTTTGGAACTTTTAAATGAAGAAAGAGAATTAGAAAAGAACCCACTCCCTCCCGAATGTGCCCGCTCCCCAAGTAGAAGGTGAAAGCTTCATATTTTTGCCCTGAGCCTCACACAAAGGACACCGCTTTCACATTAGTGACTCAAACCCAAAGATGGAGACCCTCTTCCTTCCCTCGTCACATCCTGTTCACCTGCCACTCTTGTCCAGTATTGTGAAAATTACCCTGAAGTTCCTTTGCTTGTCACCACACTCCTTCAGGCCACTGTCATTTCCTCTTGATTTGTAATTGCTTTCATAGGGACTTTCCTAGTTTTGCACAAACAGAGTGATTTTTTCAGATTACCAGGTAGTGGTTTTGACACTTAGGATAAAACAGCCTCTTGCTTTTACTTACACAGTCTGCCTCCTGCCTGCCTTTAGTCACAGGCACACCACACTCAAGATACACTCAACTGGACATTTCTGTTTCTTTCAACAAGGCAGGATTCCATTGTTTCATTTGAGTTTTGAGCCAAGCTCTTACAGTGCAGCCCAGGCTGGCTTTCAACTTAAGTTCAGGCATGCATTCATCTGTTTTTAAAGACTTGGGACTGTGTTCTTCACCTCTGCCTCCAAGACACCTGTAACTCGGTTCTTCAGGGCATAGCTTAGTGCTGCTTCCTCTGTGAGGTTTCCCCTGACATCTCTACTGGTCCCCACTTCCTCCCTTGCAAAAGTGTCTTTATGGCACCCAGTTCTATATTTCCATAATGCTGAACTCTAGTTGGGTTTACTCTTTGTTTATATTACCTCATGCACTTTTTTTCTTTGTGGTCAGAGGCAAAGTATTGAGACTAAGTATCTATTTTCTATGAGGCTCTCTTGGTTCTAACCCCAGTTCTGCCCTCCTTAGCTATGCACAGTTGGGCAAATTATCTTTCCTCTCCTATCTTCCATCCCTTGTGCAAAAAGTAAGGGTGATTTATTTTTATTGTTACCATGGTAATTACATCACTTTGTAAAGTGCTTAGAACTATCTCAGCAAGTGACTTTGTTGAGTCAGATTTGGCTGTTACTAATACTATTACGGTCTGACTAACCTTAGAACCTAAATTCCAGTAAAGCAGGAACCCTGCCTCTCTTCACTAGTGGCCTCTACATATAGAGCAGTACACCATACATGACAGAGCTTGAGTAAATACTAGTTAAGTGAATGACTAACATGTTATAAATACAGGAATGAAATTGCAGTGGCAAGATGGTGACAGGAAATGCTTACTTTTTATATTCCAGCTGACTTTATCAACTCAATAAGTCACCACAGTCCATTTGACTTTGAATTATTAATTAATTAACACTTGATGATGCCATTACAGTTTAGCATTAAAAAGTTAGTTCACAAAAGTAAAAGCATTTGATTAAAATAGTCTGGAAGTGTTAATGAGACAGGCAAAACAAAACAAACAAATAAAAAAACCCCTAACTTTTAAGTACCTGTAAATAATAAAATGATACCATAAAGCTTTTGACTTAAACAGTGAAAGCACTTAAGACAAAGAAATGAAGTTGGGGAGATGTCTGTATTAGCTAAGGTTCGCAGAGGAACAGAGCTGACAGTGAATAAAGAGTAGACTGGATTTACTGGATTGGTGTACATGGTACAGTACAGATGTTGACTCTGGAATGATTGAGAACTCAGAAGCCACACAGTCCACAAGACTACATGTCTCCGCAGTTTAAGACTGTCCCATTCTGGTGCCTGGAGGATTCATTCCTTGAGAGCCACTGGTCTTCATTCCACATTGGAAGTCTGAAGAATCTGAATTCTGATATCAACAATAACAAAAAAATGGTAGCAGCAGGGTGGATTAACTAGACAGCAACCTGAGAATAGGGGGGATGAACTGGACAGTGCTGTGGAAGACAAGCAGGCAAACCCCAGACTTTTCCCTTGGGCTGCCTTTTATCTGGCTGCCACCAGAAGCTGCTATTCGTATTTAATATATAATATTAATATAAAATAATCTGATCAAGAAAATTCCTCACAGGTAGTCCTGTCAGTTTACCTCTTACTTGACTCTAGGTCCAGTCAATTTGGCAGAATTAGCCATCTCCTTTCCTTCTCGGATCAGCCTTTTCCCTCCCCATCTTCCTGTAGACGACCTTGTGTGTGAGCTGTTGGTGCGTGTGCACATGGAGGCAAGAGGTCATGTTGGGGTTTTCCTTGGTTCTTTACCTTAGTGTTGGAAACAATCTCTCACTAAACCTCAGTCTATTGGGTTAGGCTAGATTGACTACCCAGAAGCCTGCCTTTCCATCCCTGGGATGTGACAGATGCTCTCTGCCACACCTAGCTTTTGTTAGGGTCAAAACTTGAGTCCTCTGCTTGTACAGCAAGCACTTCAACAGAACCATCTCCCCATTCCTATAGTAGATGGTCTTTGAATTTTGGAAAATAGAATCCCCTTTACAAGGATTTCTTGCTTGGCTTATCTGTCAGGTTGCTTTGACCTTAATTTCCCATGTGTCACTAGAGATGATTCCTAGTAATGTGGGTCCTATTCCCAAAGCCTTAGTGACACATGCTCTTTCTTATCCTCTTATAGATCACACCAGCTTTATATGCACCTTCATTTTTAACATAGCAAAAGTAGTGTATAGTTTGGTAAGATGTTATATGTAATACTTGTGATTGTGAAATTGACTTTATGGAGGGGAAAATGTATGAATTCCACCCTCAAAGGTTCCAGAAAAACAGTATTCCAGCACTCAAAAGGAATAATAAAAAAAACCCTTAAAAGTCTCATAAGAAAATTTCAGAAAGTATAGTACTTGCTGTTTGGAAGGACAGTTTGATGAAGACAGACCATCCTATGGCTTTGTGATTTAGAAATCACATTGACTTTAAATTTAAACTGGGTGTGGTGATCCATACCTATGATCCTAGCACACCTAAGGCTGAGTCCAGAACCATGTCTTAAAAAATCGTGAGCCAGGCTTGGATGGTGCACGCCTTTAATCCCAGCACTAGGGAGGTGGAAGCAGAAGCATCTCTGAATTAGAAGTCAGCCTGGTCTACATGGTAAATTCCAGGAAAGCCATGGCTATGTAGAGATACTCTGTCTCAAAATAAGTAAGTTATATGTAGGAAATGTGAACAAAGTCAGCAGCTAAATGTCAGATTAGAAGACAAAAGTCTTATACTCAGTACTACTCCTGTGACTAAAACAACAGCACTCAGGAGGCAGAGGCAGGCGGATTTCTGAGTTCGAGGCCAGCCTGGTCTACAAAGTGAGCTCCAGGACAGCCAGGGCTACACAGAGAAACCCTGTCTCGAAAAACCAAAAAAAAAAAAACCAAAAAACAAAACAAAACAACAAAAAAAGTAAACAACCCAATAGAAACTATAGAAAAAGCGACTCCAACCATAATAGAAAGTAAACTTGAGGCTGGAGAAGTGGCTCAGTGCTTAAGAGTGAGTGCTGCTCCTATAGAATACCCAAGGAAAGTCCCCAGCACCCATGTTTGGCAGCTTACAGCTGTCTGTATTTCCAGCACTAGGTGATCTCTCACCTTCTTCACTGGGCATCCACGCGCACATGGGCATACTCACAAATAGATGCACACAAAACAGTGGCACTTTGATCTCTGTGAGTCTGAGGCCAGCCTGGTCTACAGAGTGACTTCCAGGACAGTCAGGGCTACACAGAGAAATCCTGTCTTGAAAACAAACCACCAACACCAGCTATATGTGTGTGTGTATGTATATAGGATAAAATAAAATAAAATAAAATATATATGTATTAGTCAGGGTTCTCTAGAGTCACAGAACTTATGGGTAGTCTTATATAGTAAGGGGTTTGTTGATGATTTACAGTCTGTAGTCCAACTCCCAACAATGGTCTGCAGCAGCTGTGAATGGAGATCCAAGGATCTAGCGGTTGCTCAGTCCCTCAAGGCAAGCAGGTGAAAGAGAGAGAGAGTAAATCTTCCTTCTTCCAATGTCCTTATGTAGGTCTCCAGCAGAAGATGTAGCCCAGATTAAAGGTATGTGCCACCACTCCTTTAATCCCAGATGACCTTGAACTCAGAGATCTCCCTGTCTTAATCTTCTAGAATTCATAGCCAGTATGCCTAAAAATCTCCATGCCAAGATCCAGGTCAGAAACTTCTATCTCCCAGCCTCCAGATAAGGGTCACTGGTGAGCCTTCCAATTCTAGATTGTAGTTCATTCCAGATATAGTCAAGTTGACAACCAGGAATAGCCACTACAATCCACCCCTTGTCAACCTCATGAGACAAATAATACCTCATGTCTACATGAAACAATAACAAGGTCATGAATATGCCTAACATGATATAACTATCCCTCATACAATTGCAAACACATTTGTAAGTTTACTATGGGCAATGTCACTTGGGAACATTCTCTTAGTGTCTCAACTTAAATTCCAATTGATGTTAAAGAAATTGGAAGAAAGACATATGTATTCTTAACAAAATAAGACAGAAACATTCATATTACTTTATAATCTTTGTTTCTGTAACTGGTTATGTGGCCTTAGCTGGTATTTATAACTACCTTCCTCTACTACCTATTCTGTATTCCCTTCACCTGTGGCAAAGCACCTCAGTAGGTCTTGGCTTTTTTCCTGGAGGATTGACCCATACCTACCTTCATTCCTGATGGGTCTGTGTCCTTTGTCATCCTGCTTGGATTAGGCTGTTGTTGACTTTAATCACAGGACACAGTAGTGCTAAAAGACACCCCAAAGTATCTCCTGCCCTCCAGACATAATCTTGCTTACTTCCATTGTTGAGGGACAATCCAATTTCCCCATGGTAATCTGGATCTATCACCCCTAACACTGTTATTCCTTTCTTAACCTATTGGTTTAAGGGCATTAAGAAGCCCAAAATGACCAGGGGGAGGGGAAGTCTGAGCTTCCAGTTCAACGGAATGTTTGTTGTGGCTCCTGGTAGGAACACTCCCCGAATCTGGAACCAAAACTTCTAGGCCAGCAGAACCTAGAGTTGTGGGGACAGGAAGCAAAATTTCTGGAGGGTCACTAGGAGTGAAGTGGGTGGAACTATTCCCTTTTCCTCCCCTTGATTCCTGGACCCATGGATCCTGGCTATGGGAGAAACTGTACCATGTATCAGATGCTGATTCAAAGCATATACTGCCTTCTGCACTAGCCCTCCATGCTGTTACCACCTAATTGGTGCTGTAACTATGTCTTCAAAAGGCCATTCTGTCTTTCTATCAGACCAGCTGCTTCAGGACGATGGGGAATATTGTAAGACCAGTGAATTCCATGATCATAGGCCCACTGTTGCACTTCTCTGGCTGTGAAATGAGTTCCTTGGTCAGAAGCAATACTGTGTGGAATACCATGGCGATAGATAAGGCATTCTGTGAGTCCATGGATGGTGGTTTTGGCAGAAGCATTATGTGCAGGAAAGGCAAATCCATAACCAGAATAAGTATCTACTCCAGTAAGAGCAAAACATTGTGCTTTCCACGGAGGAAGTGGTCCAATGCAGTCAACCTGCCACCAGGTTGCTGGCTGATCACCTTGAGGAATGGTGCCATATCTGGGGCTCAGTGTTGGTTTTTGCTGTTGGCAGATCTGGCATTCAGCAGCAACTGTAGCCAGGTTAGCCTTGGTGAGTGGAAGTCCGTGTTGTTGAGCCCAAGCATTACCTTCATCTCAGCCACCATGGCCACTTTGCCATTGAGCAATGGCAGGAATGGCTGGGGAAAGAGGCTGACTGTCCATAGAACGGGTCATCCTATCCACTTGATTATTGAACTCCTCCTCAGCTAAAGTCACCTTTTGATGAGCATTTACATGGGACACAAATATCTTCACATTCTTGCCCAATTGGAGAGATCTATCCACATACTTCTTCCCCAGATGTCTTTCTCACCAGTTTTCCAATTGTGATCTTTCCAAGTTCCTGACCCATCCAGCCAATCGTACATCTGGCCATTTCTTCTTCCAAACAAACTGTAATACCATGTGCCCACTGTAAAGATGTTCCTTCACCTGTATGTTTCAGGGTTGTCCCGGAAAGGGATTGTAATGCTGCAGCTGTCCACTTCTCGGTGGGGCCTGCATAACGTGCAGAGCTGTCAGTAAACCAGGTCCTAGTCTTCTCTTCTTCAGTCAGATGATCATAGGGCACACCCCATGAGGCTATAGGTACATGCTTGTACAGCAGATGGCATAGTAACAGGAGTAGAAACCATAGGCATTTGAGCAACTTCTCCATGTGACTTGCTTGTGCCTTCAGGACCTGCTCTGGCTCGATCACATATATACCACTTCCATTTGATAATAGACTGCCGCAGTGCATGTCCTACTTTATGACTTGGAGGGTCTGATAGCACCCAGCTAATGATGAGTAGTTCAGGTCCCATGGTAACTTGGTGTCCTATTGTCAAACATTGAGTTTCCACTAAGGCCTAATGGTAGGCCAAGAGCTGTTTTTCAAAGGGAGAATAGTTGTCTGCAGATGATGGTAGAGCTTTGCTCCAAAATCCCAAAGGTTTCTTCTGTGATTCACCTACAGGGGCCTGCCAGAGGCTCCAAATAGCATCTCTATCTGCCACTGACACCTCAAGTACCATCGGGTCTGCTGGGTCATATGGTCCAAGTGGTAGAGCAGCCTGCACAGCAGCCTGGTCCAGTAGAAGAGCCTTCTGTTCTAGGCCTCCACACAAAGCTAGCAGCTTTCTGAGTCACTTGGTAAATAGGCCTAAGTAACACACCCAAGTGAGGAATGTGCTGTCTCCAGAATCTAAATAGACCCACTAAACGTTGTGCTGCTTTCTTGGTGGTGGGAGGCGCCAGGTGCAATAACTTACCTTTCACCTTAGAAGAAATATATCTGCAAGCCTCACACCTCTGTACTCCTAAGAATTTCACTGAGGTAGATGGTCCTTGAATTTTGGTTGGATTTATTTCCCATCCTCAGATATGCATATGTGTTACCATCAAATCCAAAGTTTTTGCTACTTCCTGCTCACTTGGTCCAATCAGCATAATGTCATCAATATAGTGTACCAATGTGATAATTTGTGGAAGAGACAAATGATCAAGATTCCTTCTAACTAAGTTATGACACAGGGCAGTAAAGTTAATATTTCCTTGAGGCAAAACTGTAAAAGTATTCCACTGGCCTTGCCAACTGAAAGCAAATTGCTTCTGGTGGTCCTTATGGACAGGTACTGAGAAGAAGGCATTTGCCAGATCAATAGCCACATACCAGGTGCCAGGAGATGTGTTAATTTACTCAAGTAATGAAACTACATCTGGTACAGCAGCTGCAATTGGAGTTACTAGCTGATTTAGTTTTTGCTAGTCAACTGTCATTCTCCAAGATCCATCTCTCTTCTGCATTGGCCAGAAAGGAGAGTTAAAGGGAAATGTGGTGGGAATCATTACCCCTGCATCTTTCAAGTCCTTGATAGTGGCAGTAATTTCTGCAATTCCTCCAGGAATACGATACTGTTTTTGATTCACTATTTTCTTTGGCAGAGGCAACTCTAAAGGCTTCCATTTAGCCTTTCCAACCATAATAGCCCTCACTCCACAGGTCAGAGAACTAATGTGAGAATTCTGCTAATTTCTGAGTATATCTATCCCAATTATACATTCTGGAACTGGGGAAATGACCACAGGATGTGTTTGGGGACCCACTAGACCTACTGTGAGTCAGACATCAGTCAAAACTCCATTAATTACCTGCCCTCCATAAGCCCTTTCTTTAACTGGAAAGACACAATGTTTCTTGGGATCTCCTGGGATCAGTGTCAACTCAGAACCAGTATCCAATAGACCCCCAGAAAATCTTATTGTTTCCTTTCTCCCAGTGTACAGTTACCCTTGTAAAAGGCTGTAGGTCCCTGTGGGGAAGGACTGGAGAAAGGCTAGCAGCAAAACTTTTAGGTGTCTTATCAAGATACTTCCTCAGGGGATCCTGGCCACCCCTTCATTTAAGGGGTCCTGGATCTGCCGGAATGGGCTGAGATTGCCTTCTGCCATGATCCAATGTAGCTTTCTTTCATTTGTTTGAGAATTTTTCTGCTTATACAGATCAAACTGATATGCAGTAGGCTTCCTATCTATTTCAAGCCTGGAAACACCATGTTTGATTAGCCAGTACCAAAAGTCCAAATGAGTCATGCCATTATAAATTTCACCTCCCAAGCTGGGCAGTGGTGGCACATACCTTTAATCCCAGCACTTGGGAGGCAGAGGCAGGAGGATTTCTGAGTTTGAGGCCAGCCTGGTCTACAGAGTGAATTCCAGGACAGCTAGGGCTACACAGAGAAACTCTGTCTCAAAAAAACCAAAATAATAATAAAAAAAAAATAATAAATTTCACCTCTCCTGTGCTGACCATTATGGGGTATGTCACTATAAACATTGTTTTCTCTACAATGTCTATTATAATAGCTATGATCACATTGTCTCTGGAGATTCAATTCGGCCACCTGGCCCTTATTACCTTGGGGCCCAAATTAAACCCATAGTATTTAATTCATCTAATTGAACAGCAAATTAAACCCATAGAATTTAATTCATCTAATTGAACAGTAGCATCTCCAACCCTAAGGTCTGGTACAAAGGAAAGGGCAAGAACAAAACTCTTCAAATGTGCTGGTGCCCCTCTCACCAGTTTGCGTCTTATAGGGCTGGTGAAGGGCATATCTTCTGGACCTTCCCATTGTGGAAGATTAGGTTTTATACAATATATCCACTCTGGCATTGCAATTTCCCCAAGCCTTAAAAATCCCTTTGTCAACACTAAGCCTCGGAATATCAGGCTTTTGATAAACACTTCAGCCAACCATTTAAACAAACTTCTGCCACCTCTTTTTTAACTGTGTGAGCTTCCATATTAAACCTAGAATCTCCAGAGGGCCCATGCCAATAAACTCAGCCTGATCTAGTTTTATCTTCCTTCCACCATTATCCCACACCCTTAAAATCCATTCCTACACATATTCCCCAGGCTTCTGCTTGAATGAATTAGCAAACTCATTAAGCTCCTTAGTAGTATAGCTCATTTCCTCATGGACTACACCTTCTACCTCCCCCCCTAGGAGCTTGTTTTGCTTGAGTCTGGTTATAGGTCTAGAAGAAACTATTGGTAGCCCTTGAGAAACATCAATATTGTCTTGTCTGGCATTTTCTGCAGTGAAAGTCACTGCTGGTTTATCAGACTCTGAGGGGTTAATTTCCTCATGTGGGAAAGGCATTATTTAAGGGGGGGGGCTGAGAGTACTACTTCCTCAGGTGGGGCAAACCCTTGAGAATCTGAAGATACAAAATTCTCAGCTTCAACAGGGTCTTCCCACACATCCCAAGTTATAGGATCCCATTCTTTGCCAATTAATGCCCTGCTGACACCCACTGAGGCTGAGACTTGAATTTTCGCTGTAATTCAGCCAACCTTATAATGAAGGCTTCAGTTTGATTTTCTACAACTTGAGCTCTATGGCTGCTGGTACTAGCATAGTGGGGTATTCCTGTGACAAATTGACCATGTTTTTGGGAAGACTATGGGAGGACTTTGGAAGTTTGGGCTAGAAGATCCATTCAGTGTTAAGAGCTCTGTGGGATGTTGTGTAGGATCTTGGAAGATAATGTTGAGAACAGTGCAGACAATGGAGGCCTGGCTTGTGAAATTTCAGAGGGAAGATTAAAGACTCTTTTCAGGGCCCTGTTTTTGTTGTGAAGAATTTGTGGTTTTGGTTAGCTGGGGCTGAAAAATCAGCTGTGATTAACAAGATACCAGAACCACTAAAATGAAACCTTTGCATTACTGGGACTACTGATGCTGGTTAGCTGGAGCTAAGAAATTAGCAGTGATTAAGAAGAGGCCAGCATCACTGAGGTGAAATCTGGCAACTGTTGTCTGAGAGCATAGAAGCTGTATTCCAGAAATAGCCAAGATTGCTGTGGCTGGACTTGGTAATGTGTAAGAGTCACCCAGGTAGTACTGGTTTTGAAGGCATGAAGGGGTCATGAAGAGCAGCTGAGTCTCGGCACTGTGAAAAGCCACAGAAGGCCATTGGTGAAGGTGCAGCCTCAGTTGCAATTGATGATCTAGGACTTGAAGGGGTCATGCAAAGGAGTTGAGGCTTGACACCATGAAGAGAGCCTATGAGAGGCTATTGGTGAAGCCTAGTTACAGTGGAAGACAACAGTGTTTTGGAAATGCCAGTACCATGAGATGACCACCAAGAACAGCAGCAGCAGTAGAGTACTGGCAGCTGGAGCCTAGAAGACAAGGTGTGTGCTAGAAAGGGCAGGGCTGGAGAAGTGACCCAAGCCCTTGGAGGAGCCCAGAAGATTGTGAGTTGGATCCCAGACATTGGACAGTTGGAGTTTGACTTTGCTTTAGATTGTGACTGTGCCCTGATATTTTTTCCCTCTTGAAGGAAGAAGATATTTTAGTGGATTCCACAGTTAAGAGACTTTTAATTGTAAAAGACTTTGAATTTTAAAAGTGATTGGATATTTTAAAGTGATTGAAAATTTTAATATGTAGAAATTTGCACATGAGACTCTGTGGCTTTTAAAGTTATTTAGATCTTGGGGATGAATAAGAAACTAAGGGTTGAGGCTTAATAGTGATGTGTTTGTGTGTCAAATTGACAAGGGGTCAATTGTACTCGTTGGTTTTGTGTCAACTTGACACAAGCTGGAGTTATCACAGAGAAAAGAGCTTCAGTTGAGGAAATGCCTCCATGAGATCCAGCTGTAAGGCATTTTCTCAATTAGTGATCAAGGGGGGAGTGCCCCTTGTGGGTGGGACCATCTCTGGGCTGGTAGTCTTGGTTCTATAAGAAAGCAAGCTGAGCAAGCCAGGGGAAGCAAGCCAGTAAAGAACATCCCTCCATGGCCTCTGCATCAGCTCCTGCTTCCTGACTTGCTTGAATTCCAGTCCAGATTTCCTTTGGTCATGAACAGTAGTGTGGAAGTGTAAGCTGAATAAACCGTTTCCTCCCCAACTTGCTTCCTGGTTATGATGTTTTTGCAGGGATAGAAACCCTGACCAAGACAGTATGTATCTATATAAAATATGTGTATATCAAATGTGTATATTTATAAAATAAAATCTTAAAAACATATGATTCCATTTTTCAATGATCACATTACAGTACTGTGTTCCCAGCAATTTATGAAAAAACTAACATTTGAATGGGATTGAGAAAAAGGACACCCAGTGAAACAGTGAAGATGCAGTGGCACCCCATTACTCTCACAGGAGAAGGCAAGCCATTCATAGAGCGGGTTGCAGAAGTTTCCATGTCGTTGTCTGCTTGCCTCCGAGACTCAACCCTTAGGCCTTTACAGCATACCTACCTTCTTGCTAGGACACAGCTATTTCTGCTCTAGAGCTTTTGCTCAGGGGCCAGCAAAAGTCTTTCTCTTCACTCACAAAGCCAGCTGTGACAGTCCTGGTTAAAGCTGGAGCTGTTCCTCCCGCTGGCCTCTATCATCCTGTACTCTTGTGTCCAGCATTCTGCAAGTTTGTGGTCTTGTGTTACGTTAACATTACTGTCTCTCCACCTCTATGCAGAGCATGTACAATAAGTTCCATGAAGGCATGCTTAGTGCCAAAGGCCAAACAGTTAGAACAGTGATTATCACTAGCATTTGCCTAGTAAAACTTTTTCAAATAAATGAGTGAACAGATGAATGAATGAGCTTTAATAGGAAGCGCGCATGTCCTGCTATAGAAGGTTGTGTTTCATATGTGTATCTTTTCTGGTGTATGTGAGGTGACGGGTACTGCACACAGCCACAGTTTGAGAAAGGAAAGGTAACTTATCTTCTGCTTACCCCAGTCTGGACTTTAAAAGAAAACATACAAGGCCCAGAGAAAGTCATTCCTTTCCGAAGATAGTCTCCTAAGTGAAAACTCACGTGATGATCAGGCTTCCTTATGGATAGCATCAAATTTTTAATTAGGTCAGGCTACCCCAATCCAATTATAACTGTAATCAAATCTCCCTCCATTTCTACCAATTGAATCATTCCCCTCTTTCTACTGAAATCCACCATCTATGAACCTGATAGCTCAAAAAAAAAAAAAAAAAAAAGGTGACAATTTTTCCTAGTAAAGAAATGTAAGCGTGTGACCACAAGCTTAAGTGTGAGCTTAGGGTCGTCCTGTAGGCAATCTGGTTGAATAATCTCCCCAGCCCCCGCCTAAATGCCCATGAATTAATTTGTAAAGGAACTCAGGCTTGTCAACCTTGGGCGCTCTCTATTTAAATAGTGTATAAATGAATCTATTTAAATAGTGTATAAATGAATCTATTTAAATAGTGTATAAATGAATCTCACCTTTTCTTTTGCCCTCCCACTTAATGTGTGTTGTGTGTGGCTGTGTGGAATTTAACTGTAAAAATGAACTCTATAAATCTAACTACTTTCCTATTGGATTGTCTTTTCCTTACAGATTTTTGAGTTTTAGTCCTTTGGGTAGTAATTCTTGCTTCTTATTCATGCTGCACATACCACTTCCTACTTCTTAGCTTCTCATTTGAAAATATTTGATACTGATTTTGATACATGGAAATCTTCCATTTGGGGATTTAATATATGAGTCCTTTTTCTTAAGTGCATGCTGTTTTTTACTTGAGAATGTTCTTTCTTCAAAATCATACTCATATTCTCTGTTAGTACCTTCTCTAAAGACTTTTCAGGTCACCAAGCATTCATTTTATCCATGATGTGATGGTGTCTTGACGGCTAGTTTAACAATTCTTATTACTTCTTCCTCTGTTCCAAGACCTCTTTGCCCTTCATATATTCAGGAGCTAACTGTCAAGTTCTATACACTTGGAATTTTAACTGAAATAATATTACATTTGCAAATTTAAAAACTGATGTTTTTATAGTAGTGAGTCTTTAGATTTAGAAATGAAGTATATATTTTTTCTTTTTTTAAATTAATTTATTTATTATATGTAAGTACACTGTAGCTGTCTTCAGACACCCCAGGAGAGGGCATCAGGTCTCATTATGGATGGTTGTGAGCCACCATGTGGTTGCTGGGATTTGAACTCAGGACCTTTGGAAGAGCAGTCAGTGCTCTTAACCACTGAGCCATCTCTCCAGCCCTATTTTTTTCTTTTTTAATTTAATCATTCCATTCGTTTATATCTCAAATGACATCCCCCTTCCTGTTTACCCCTCCACAACTCCCCATCCTCCATCTACTGTCTCCCCACTCCCCTTTGCCTGTATGAGGGTGCTGTACCACACGCCTACCCACTTCTATCCCACTGCTCCAGCATCTCCCTACACTAGGTCATCAAACACCTACAAGACCAAGGGCCTCCCCTCCCATTGATGTCAAACAAGGCCATCCTGCGCTACACATATATCTGGAGCCATGGATCCCTCCCTGTACATTCCTTGGTTGGTGGTCTAGTCCGTGAGAGCAGTAGGTGGTCCAGCCAGGTCTTCCTATGGGATTGCAATTCCCCTCCGCTCCTCCTGTCCTTCTGTGAGCTCACTGGAGACCCCCGAGCTCAGTCTGATGGTTGGCTCCAAACTTCCAAATCTACATTGGTCAGTTGCTGGCAGAAACTGCCAGGGAACAACCACACCTGGTTCCTGTCAGCAAGCACCTTTTGGCAACAGCAATAGTGTCAGGGTTTGGTGTCTGCAGACAGGATGGATCCCCAGGTGGGCAGTCCCCCGATGGCCCTTCCTTCAGTCTCTGCTCCATTTTTTGTCCCTGTCTTTTCTCTTTTCATTTGTTTAGATCATCTTTGTTTTCAAAAGTACATCAGGATACGACTCTGAATATATTTACATTACTGCCCCATAGAAATGCCACAAGCTCTCATTAATAGTTAATGCTATTGTCATTGATATTCTTAAAGTTGGATCATTTGTAACTGATATATACAAGTATAATTGATTTTTATATATACCTATTTTAAATTCAGAGAACTCACCAAACTCTTCTGTTAATTCAAGTGGTTTACTCTGAATAGTTTTATACACAAACTATCTGCCAATAATAATAATGTGTTTCTTTTTTTTTCCAGTCTCTTTTCACTCTGTCTTCCCTTTTTCTTTGCCTTGTGTTGGTTAGAACTTCCGGGACAATGTTGAATAAAGATTCTGACCCCAGGCGTCCTTATTTTTTTCTTGATCTGCAAGATAAAACTTTTAACTTACTACTGTTGAGTACAGTTTTGATGGTTTGCAATGGTATGTTTTATGATACTTTTCTTACTATTTAAGGTTGTTGAAAACTATGTTTAAAGTCACAAATTTGATGGAAGGTTTTATTATTATGACATTTTCATCTATGCATATAGGGTATTTTGGTCGTGTTCACACCTCTTCTCCTCCTACTGATTCCAATTCCCAACTAATCTCTTTTCTACTTTAACATCTACTTATTGTTTTATTTTGTGACCCAGTGAGTTTCACTACGGTTGCTTACAAGAGCATGGGCTTCTTACCAGTGGCTATTCCACTGAAGACCATGTCTTCCTTCCCCTGGAAATCATTAATTACCTATAGATCTTCAGAGAGCGATGGGACCTTGTGAGTCCCTCTCTCTTCTCTGTCAGGATGCTGACAAATTCAATCTTGTGTAGGTCCAGCCAGGTAATCACAGCTTTTAAGTTCAAGAGTATAAGCCATATTATGCTTGAAGATTATTCTTTGATACTCTGCGACTGTCTGCCATTCTTCCTGCCCCTTCCACCATGTTTTCTGAGCCTGGAAGGGGAGATATAGGTGATCTAGGGCTGAGCATCCAACAGCCATTTACTCTCATTTCTGGACTAGTTACAAGTCCCTGCGGTTATTGCTGCTTGCTTCAAAGAGAAGCTTCTCAGACCAGAGCGTGACTAGCACTAGTGTATACGTGCAGACATTTTCAAATGATCAAGTACCTCTTCTGCACTGAGATCCCTTTAATCTGTCAGTATGTAATAAATAGACTTAAAGTTTTACCTAATTGTTTTTTGCTGGAGTAAGCCACCAGTGCCCCTAGTCTTTGAGTCAGTGTGCTCATACTTTATTTAGAGTTTTTGTGTCAGTGTTCAAAAGAGATATTGTTTTCTTTCTTCTAGTCTTTAGGATCTGTGCCATAATACAAACTAGGAAGCATATCTTTTGTTCTCTGGGAAAGTTTGCCAAGATTGGAATTACATTTTTTTTTAAATGGTTGGTAAAATCCCCTGGTACAGCCATCTTGAGTTTGGAATTTTGTTTCTAAGAGTTTGGCTGCTACTTCAATTTTTTTGATGGTTTGATGTAGTCAATCTTCTCATTTCTTGTGTCTGTTATATTTTTCTAGAAATCTATTCCTTTAATTTAAAATGTGCATTAGTAAAATTATCCATACTCTTTATTTCTTTTTTTCTTCCTGCTTTCTCTTTCTCTTTCTCTTTCTGTTTTCAGTTCTTTTGTGTCACCAGCCTTTACACAGATGACCTCTGTCACCAGAGCTGGCTATCTGTCAGCAGTGACCTCTGTCATCAGAGCTGGGTATTTGTGGCTTGAACTTTTATGCTTTATCATTTTTACTGAAGATTTTTCAAGCTTATTAAAATTCTCAAAAGTTTGGGTTTCTCTGTACTCTATTTTATATAGTTTTGCATCTCATCGATTTTTGGTTTTATTTATTTTTTTAGTGTTTTAAGGTTTTTTTTTTCCAAAAAAATTTAGTTTTAGGTTGATGCCTGTCTAAGATTGATGCCTGTGTAGTTCGTATAATTTCCTAGCCTCCTGCCTTAGCTATTTCTTTAATTAAGGTTTTCAACTTTTCTTTAATATTATTTACCAGCATACCACAGGTTTGAAAAGTAGTAGTTTCATTCTCATTTATATAGAATGAATTTCCACATTTAACGTTTTAGTTCATTCTTATTAAGGGTTTATTCAAAAACATATTTTCAGTTTATAAATTTGGGGGTTTTAAATTTTTTTGTCATTACTTTCTGATTTCATTTCATTGTTTTATAGTAGTAGAACATATTCTGTATATTTTTAAATTTTGACACTTGTAAAAAAAGCCATACTCTGGTCAACTTTCTGAAGGATTTATAGTACTTGAAAAAATGTATTTTGCAATTTGGGAAAATATAATTCTGTGTTTCTATTGCTCTTTAACCTGATGTATCAATAAGATTCTGGTTTATACTGTCATCCCTAGGTTCCTTTATATTTAAAATGGTCTCAGATTAGGTGATAAATGGTGGGATATGATAGTATGAAAGTTTAGAACAACTCTTATTATAATCTGCAATGAATGTAGGATTTTTACTATGTCAGGCAACATTAATGAATATGTCTAGTTAGCAAGAATTTGGCTTGTGTCAAGTTCCAAAGCAAAAAAGAGTAGTTATGAGCAACAGAACTATAATAATATATATGAAATATTGTAAACCCAATATTCAGTTGAAACAATACAAACAATATTTAAGAAGGAATCTAAAATCAAGAAATGTTTGTATTTTGCACACACACACACACACACACACACACACACACACACACTTCTTAGAGTGTAAGGAAACAGGATATCACCTATCACTTTCATGGTTAAAGTATGCTCAAAGAGCTGAATGAAATATGGCTCCAATTTTTCATTTGTTTGTTTATTTCACTATAATACTAATTCAGAGTATCAGGAGTGAATTGAATTTACTCTAGGAAGAATGCTCAAGTATAATTGTAAATCAAGCCAAATTTTGCAGAGGATGATTGTAGATGGTGAGATTTTGTATGCCAACTCTTAATGTTAAGTAGTATAGAAATAAAGCAGAGTAGTCATATAGATATGTACAAAGGAAGGAGTAGATGGGAAATTAAGAAATGGGACCTCTAAAAACAAAGCAAAAGAAAATGCAAAGACCAGAAATTCAGATTTGTTTTTCCTAAACACAGTATTTTACCTGTGTGGAAAATAAACAGACAAAAACAAAAAAGAAGGTGCCAACACAAAAATGGAGATGTATATCAGTGTAACAGGAAACAAACAACAAAAACTCTTGACATGAACACACACAGCTAAGTTCCATCATTTTTGGCAAAAGTGCTAACTATAGCAAAGTCACTATCTTCAGTGAGGTACTGGGGAAACTGGATTTCCATATGTAGAATAAAACTAGATCCTTATTTCTCACCTTTAGATCCATATAAATCACCTATACGTGGATTGAAACCCACACTGTTTGACTCCAAAATCTGAAGATACTACAGAACAAACAAACCAACCCAAAACCATATATGCAATAGCTACAAACTTTCTGAGAAGGACTCCAGTAGCTCAGAAAATAGGGACAATTAATTATCAGCAAATGGGACTTGAAGAAATCAAAAGGCTCTCTGTACAGCAAAATTAGTAAGTGAAGAGGCAGCCTACAGAATGGGAGGAAATCTGCCAGCTATACATCTGACAGAGTATCAATACTCAGCACACACAACAACAAAAATGCTTACCATTCTTAGCCATCTGGGAAATGCAGATTAAAACTACTCTGATTCTGTCTCACCCCATGTCAGGATAGCTATCAGGAGAATAACAAAAATTCTGGAAAGGACTTAGAGAGACAGGGGGAGGGAGAGACCGTCATTCACTGTTTATGGGGTACAAACTGATGCAGTCACTGTGGGAGTATGAAGATTTTATTTCAAAACCTAAACCTAGAGCTTCCATATGACACAATGATTCCATCTCTAGGCACTCAAAGGACTAAGTATCTAAAAAGCTACTTGTTCATCTATGCCTGCAAGAAAAAGGAATTGCTAGGAAAATAAATTGGCCTGCATGTTCATCAATAGATGAATTAATAATGATGTGGGACATACACACATTGGAGTTTTCAACCATAAAGAAACATGGAATTAGGGTGTTGTCAGGAAAATGGATAGAACTGGAAAATATATTAAGTGGAGTCACCCAGTCTCAGAAAGACAAAGACCACATGTTCTCACATGTGGATCATAGCTTCAATTTTTTTATTCATTTGTATCTACATAAGAGTCAGAAGGCAGCCGGGCATGGTGGCGCACACCTTTAATCCCAGCACTTGGGAGGCAGAGGCAGGAGGATTTCTGAGTTCAAGGCCAGCCTGGTCTACAAAGTGAGTTCCAGGACAGACAGAGCTATACAGAGAAACCCTGTCTCGAAAAACAAAAACAAAAACAAACAACAAAAAAAAAAGAGTCAGAAGGCAAAGATATCAGAAAACTAGAAAGAGGCCCATGAGAAACAAAAATTAACCCAGCAAAAAATTAAATATATAACTAAAATCTCTGTAATCTATGATATATTTAAAATCTAAAAGTTATGATTAATTGGATTAGCATCTGACCATTTATGGGGAATTTCAAATTCTGAATTGTGTTCTATCAGCTATTGCTCTCCAAATTTATAACTGATGTGTTTCCTCTTCTGATTTCCACTGAGAAAAATAAGTAAAAAGATACATGCGTGGTTTCTAGAAGGCAGACTACTTAAACAAAACATAAAGAAATAAGTCACAATGGAAAAATAATAAATTTAATTACATTTAGTGTTTTCCAAAATATGTGCGACCTATAATTAAAATAGAGGTTGTTGGTCAGTAGTAAGGTATTTGTGAAAAGGTAATGGTCAAAATTTTCTGACCATCCAAACATTGAAAGGTTACAAGTTAATAGGAGAAGCAGTTCAGCTGGACAACTGACTTTAAAGTATTAACTACCATCATAATTCATAGGCTGAAACGTGAAAAATGTTAGTACATGAACAATAATGGAATAAGTTGATAAAATGGTCAGCCCAAGATGCTAACTCACAAGTACACCTAGATCACTGAAGAAATAAAAACACCTGTTGTATCAGTATCTTTTCAGGATGGCCAGCAGGGTCACTACATTGAAATGGAAATGCACAGATTCAGTGGAACACAAATTCCCAAAGCTCTTACGATAAGCAGATTAAACAAAAAATTCAGGACAACGCAAGGAAAAATGAATAATCTTCAGAAAACAAAATGGAGCTGAAGTAACTGGATATCCATGTACAAAAGAATGAATTTGAATTCCTACACAAAAATTAATTTCAATTAAGACCATAGACTTAAAGGTCAACTAGAACATCAGAGCCTTCAAAGATAGACAGCAAATGCTTCATGACGTCAGATAAGACAGTAAATAGTGCCTCAGCACAGCACCAGTGCTGGGCAATACATTTTAACATTGATAAATTGGACTTTTTAAGATTTTTGCTGAGTGTTGTAGCACATTCTTGTAATCCCAGCAGCTGGGAGACTGAGCTATTATAGCCCTAGGCACACCCCCTCCAAAAGATCAAAACATATGCACTTCAAAAGACATAGTCAAGATAAAAGAACCTTTTTACCATTCAGTAATAAAACAAAAGGTTTGAGCAGAAATTTATTTAAAAATATGCAGAATGGTCAATAAGCCTATGAAAAGATCCTCAATGTAACTAGTCACTATGGAAGTGCATGTTACAACCAGGATGGATATCCCTGGAGTTTTTTTTAAGAGAGAAGACAATTGGAGAGGTTGTCTATGCAACTGACACCCTCATAATATGTTGGTGAGAGAAAAAAATGTAGTTATTTCTGGAAAACAGTGTAATAATTTCTCAAAATGTTAAACAGAGCTGTCAATTGGTTCATTAATTTTTAGGTATCCAAGACAGACATGTACATGAATGTTCATAACAGCATTGTTAACAGCCTTAGAGTGATAACAACCCAAATTTATATCAACTGATGAATGGAGAAGTAAAATGTGGTCTATCTGTACATTGTAGAACACTATTTGGTCATAAAAAGAAACCAAATGCTGGTATGTAATACAACACAAATCTCAAGAATTTGCAGTAGAAAAGAAGCTAGGCACACAAGGCCACAGATTACAGGTTTCACATACGTTTGATATCAGGAATAGGAAATTGATACAGTAGAGTTGCTTTGGTGTGGGTGGGAATGGGCTGAGGATGGAAACATGCGTTTTGGAGTGACTGATAAGCCTTACAATTAGATTTCAGAGATGACTGATTATACAGCACTACATGTAACCAGCATTTAATAGTATTGAAGTGGACACCTAAACATGTAAATTCTGTCTCAATAAAATTTAAAAAACTGCGTGAAGTAAATGAGAAAGGAGAAGCTACCATTTTTTACTGGTTGGACTGTAGGCTTTGTTAGTCATCTGATCTCTGTTTAGTTGAGAGAGGGCTTCACAGTGTAGCCCTGCCTGTCCTTGGAACTTACCAGTTAGCCTGGGTTACCCCAATCTCAGGGTCCTTTTGCCTCTTTTGGAATGCTGAGATTACAGCATCAATTACCACACCTTATTTTTTATTTTAGTGTATCTATTTAAAAGAAGAAGAACTGGATATGGTGAGTTCAAGGCCAGCCTGGTCTGCAGAGCTAGTTCCACACAGCAAAACCCTCTCTCAGAAAGCAAACAAGCAAACAACAACAACATCCCAATAAAATTCTCAGACACCACAAATTGCTGGGACCCAGTTACTTATTTAAAAACCTATCTGGGCATGATGACACATACTTTTAATCCCAGCACTTCCAGCACAGCCAGGGCTATGCAGCGAAACCCTGTCCTACCTCAAAACAAGTATAAATTTCAAGTCTTTTAAGTAGACTCACTTTTAGATATTGCCAGGTGTCTCCTGATTCCTATTGGAGCAACAGTGCCTGCTCTTAACTCAGTGGCTCTTCTTAAATCCATTTACCCTGATACAGGCAAACCAGAACATCCCCATAACGTGAATACAGAGAGAAAAGATGCAGTGCAGAGAGCAAATGGAACCTCAAAACAATTTAACCCTCTCAGCGAGAAGAGAAGTCTTCAGCAATTAATCTACAGTGAACATTCACACAGCCAAAGTAGTTTCTGGAACCAAAAAATGATGGGAGACTTGGCTAATAAGAAAAGAACAAACTGTTGAAAATAAAATCAGGTAATAAAATGAAAGGCTCAGCTACGAGGCTTGGTGTCCAAATGATAGATTATACATACACATGGAGAGAAGGAGAAATGGAGGGGGAAAGAAATGCAGCAATGCAGAACAGGAGTTTGTGTAAGGCATACCTACAGCACACCAAATTCATCATTCATACCCTGACAGAAATGTTGAAAATGATCAGAGGAGTATTCTCAAAGTGTACACAGAATTTATAAAAGGAATAGCAAAAGGTGGCTCTTGGATTTTTGAAAAGACACCGGTAGAAGAATGTCTTCAGAATTCTCAAATGAAAGCAGCAGCATAGAAACAAGTTAAGTTTAGATTTCAAACTTTGGCAAACAGGTATGGTGTTCATAGCAACCCAATAACTCCAAGGTTGATGTTTCATAGGAAACTTTTGACATGATTTTTGCCTTACTTAGAGCTGAAGCCAGAATTCATTGCATAGTATCTACTGCAGCAAAAATGGTAGACACTGACCTTGGAAGACCTAGATAAGTTTTGTCATCTAGCTCTGCTATGGTTGTGGTGAGATTGCAGAGGCAACAGTGGCATAAATTCTAGTTACAAATGGCTTTTCCTCAGCATCTTTTGTGTTTTTATTAAGTGAAGGTTTTATGAATGCCCAGTACAGATTGTTGGATATTCTTCCTGGATGCCATCTTCACAGTCTGGTGTGTTTCTTCTGGAGATTTTTAATCTCTCTGGAGTTCCCAGGGATGTTTCCAGTGGATATTCCCTGCCAAAGCAAGTGAGTATACATGGATGGAGCCTGCCAGGAAGAGCCGGAGGGACCTAACATAATAGAGAGGTAGCCCATGGAGGACGGAGGATGATAAACATCAGGATGCAGGTTGCACAACTACCTAGGGCCACTGGTTCAGCTTCAAGCAAGCATGGGGCTCCAGGAAGAATATCGCTGAAAGGAGAAATCTGCTTCAGTGACCTACTTGGCTTTGGGATTTATATTTACATTTCTAGGAATGAATCAGGAAGTGAGTATGCATAAAACAGAGAAAAGGAAAAAAATGGAAATGTATAAACAAGTAGCATTGCAGTCATTGTTCACTATACAAATCAGCTCTGATCAATTTTTTGTGGCAAAGATTCAAGATTTTAAGCAGGAAATGTGATAAAGAGATGAGGGCTCAGGGCCAGTTGGGGATGCAGTATCACAGAATACATTCCACATTGATTGTAGGGTGCCATTCATGGGATCTGAAACTGAAAAAGTCTAAAAGCACAGGAAGAACAGAATAAATACCTAAAATACACAAGCAGTTGGGTCTGGGGGACAGGAGTGAAGGAGAGGAGATGTATGAGTGGGGCTTCTCTCAGTTGTGTGCTATAAAATCCAGTATACTTTACACCAAAGGGAGAGTGTGTTGGTATTAAGTCATGCACAAGATTCACAGAATCACTTGGAGCAGATCTAAAACTTATAATTCAAGGTAATTTATTCATTGAGTGTTATGTTAGGGGAGTTAAGAACCTCTACTGCTCTTTGTAAGTATCTGGATACAACCACTACCATCCCAGTTTCCATGCAGAATAAAGTAACTAGAGCAAAGTTAATAATACCATGCCCAATTTATCATAGGCCACACTGAAGTCATAATGTGAGTTATATTGCTGGATTTTATGGCCAAATCCAACAATTTAGGATTTATGTCACAATATAACCTTTACTTAGGATCTTGCCCAATCCTTCCTGCTGAGTATATTTCTCTATATGCACACTTCCTGTATACTCCTAACTTGAATGTCCACCGAAAATACTGGCATTTAAAGACAAAAACAATCAGGAAAAGCCAGTGATTTGCTGTGCTTTTTATTTGCACCTGACAAGAAATGGAGCACTGAGGTTTGTGGAGCAGATATATAGATGACTCGGTAAGACACAGCTCTGGAAGCTATACTTTTGTCACCTTCTGTGAGTGCCTACTGGAGGTACAAGCTGCCTGTCAAGCACACTGCCTTCTACGGAGTGCCCATGTCAGTGACTTTTATTAGGCATCCACTGAATAGTAACCATGGAGTATGGGAAATGAAACCCATGAATACAATAATTTAAGTCTCATCATCTTTTTATTTCCCCCAATCCTTTTGAGGTGACAGTAACAGTATTTGTATTTTGATAGACTTACAAAGGTATTAAAGGAGATAAGACAGAGAGGAGAGTTGGCCTCCAGGGAGGGTTCTGACCCCAGGACTCGGGCGAGGTTGCCATCTTGTATCCTGGGTCTCTCAGAGATCAGTACACGCAGGAGAGCGTGCAGGCCACAGAAGCAACAGAGCTTCCTGGACAAGGTCCCTTCGGGCCTTAATCCTCAGCCAGGAGGCAGAACTGAGCACCAGACCTCTGTGCACCTTCCCTGCCAGAGGAGAGCTTGCCTTCAGGGAGTGCTGAGAGAGGCTAACAGAATCACAGAAGGAACAAGTTCCAGCCAGAGACAGCTAGAACATCTAACACCAGAGATTACCAGATGGTGAAAGGCAAACATAAGAATCTTACTAACAGAAACCAAGACCACTCTGCATGATCAGAACCCAGAACTCTCATCACAGTGAGTTCTGAATACCCTAACACACCCGAAAAGCAAGATTTGGATTTAAAATCATATGATGCTGGTAGAGGATTTTAAGACGGGCATTAATAGCTTACTTTAAGAAATACAGGAGAACACTGCTAAACAGGTAGAAGTCCTTAAAGAGGAAACACAAAAATACCTTAAAGAATTACAAGAAAACACAACCAAACAGGTGATAGAATTGAACAAAACCATCTAAGATCTAAAATGGAAGTAGAAACAATAAAGAAAACCCAAAGGGAGACAACTCTAGAGATAGAAATCCTAGGAAAGAAATCAGGAACCATAGATTTGAGCATCAGCAACAGAATACAAGAGATGGAAGAGAGAATCTCAGGTGCAGAAGAGTCCATAGAAAACATGGACACAACAATCAAAGAAAATGCAAAATGCAAAAACAATCCTAACTCAAAACATCCAGGAAATCCAGGACACAATGAGAAGACCAAACCTAAGGAAAATCGGTATAGAAGAGAGCGCATATTCCCAACTCAAAGGGCCAGTACATATTTATATATATATGTCAAAAAAAAAATAGAAGAAAGCATCCCTAACCTAAAAAAAGACATGCCAATAAACATAAAAGAGGCCTACAGAACTCTATATTTGGACCAGAAAAGAAATTCCTCCCATCATATAATAATCAAAACACCAAATTCACAAAACAAAGAATATGAAAAGCAGTAAGGGAAAAAAGTCAAGTAACATATAAAGACAGAACTATCAGAATTACACCAGACTTCTCGCCAGAGACTATGAAAGCTAGAAAATCTTTGGCAGATGTTATACAGAACCTAAGAAAACACAAATGCCAGTCCAGGCTACTATACCCAGCAAAACTCTCAATTACCATAGATGGAGAAAACAAAGTATTCCATGACAAAACCAAATTCACACAATATCTTTCCACGAATCCAGCCCTTCAAAGAATAATAAAGGGAAAACTCTAACACGAGGAGGGAAACCATGCCCCAGAAAAAGCAAGAAAGTAATCCTTCAACACATCTAAAAGAAGATAGCCACAAGAACAGAATCCCAATTCTAACAACAAATATAACAAGAGGCAGCAATTACTTTTCCTTAATGTCTCTTAATATTAATGGATTCAATTCCCCAATAAAAAGACACAGACTAACATACTGGCTACATAAACAGGACCCAACATTTTGCTGCATACAAGAAACTCACCTCAGGGACAAAGACAGACACTACCTCAGAGTAAAAGGCTGGAAAACAATTTTCCAAGCAAGTGGTCTGAAGAAACAAGCTGGAGTAGCCATTCTAATATTGAATAAAATCTACTTCCAACCCAAAGTTATCAAAAAAGACAAGGAGGGGCACTTTATACTCATCAAAGGTAAAATCTTCCAAGATGAACTCTCAATTCTGAATATCTATGCTTCAAATGCAAGGGCATTCACATCCATTAAAGAAACTTTAGTAAAGCTCAAAGCACACATTGCACCACACACAATAATAGTGGGAGACTTCAACACCCCACTCTCATCAATGGACAGATCCTGGAAACAGAAACTAAACAGGGACACAGTGAGACTAACATAAGTTATGAACCAAATGGATTTAACAGATATCTACAGAACATTTTATTCCTAAAACAAAAGGGCGTACCTTTTTCTCAGAACCTCATGTTACCTTCTCCAAAACTGATCATATAATTGTCATAAAATAGGCCTCAACAGATACAAAAATACTGAAATTATCCCATGCATCCTATCAGATCACCACAGACTAAGGCTGATCTTCAATAACAACATAAATAATAGAAAGCCAACATTCACCTGGAAGCTGAACAACACTCTACTCAATGATAACTTGGTTAAGGAAGAAATAAAGAAATTAAAGACATTTTAGAGTTTAATGAAAATGGAGCCACAAAATATCCAAACTTATGGGACACAATGAAAGCAGACCTGAGAGGAAAACTCATAGCTCCTAGTGCCGCCAAAAAGAAACTAGAGAGAGCATACACTAGCAGCTTGACAACACACCTAAAAAAGCTCTAGAACAAAAGGAAGCAAATTCAGCCAAGAGGAGTAACTGGCAGGAAATAAACTCAGAGCTAAGACAAGTGGAAACAAAAAGAATTATACAAAGAATCACCCAAACCAGGAGCTGTTTTTTTTGAGAAAATCAACAAGATAGATAAACCCTTAGCCAGACTAACTAGAGGGCACAGGGACAGTATCTAATTAACAAAATAAGAAATGAAAAGGGAGACATAACAATAGATTATGAGGAAATTCAAAACATCATCAGACCCTACTACAAAAGGCTATACTCAATAAATCTGGAAAACCTGGATGAAATGGACAATTTTCTAGACAGATACCAGGTACCAAAGTTAAATCAGGATGAGATTAATGATCTAAACAGCCCCATATCCCCTAAAGAAATAGAAGCAGTCATTAATAGTATTCCAACCAAAAAAAGGCAGGACCAGAAGGGTTTAGTGCAGAGTTCTGTCAGACCTTCAAAGAAGACCCAATTCCAATTCTCCTCAAACTATTCCACAAAATAGAAACAGAAAGAACACTACCCAATTAGTTCTATGAAGCCACAATTACTCTGATACCTAAACCACACAGAGACCCAACAAAGAGAACTTCAGACCAATTTCTCTTATGAATATCGATGCAAAAATGCTCAATAAAATTCTTGCAAACTGAATCCAAGAACACATCAAAACAATCATCCATCATGATCAAGTAGGCTTCATCCCAGAGATGCAGGAATGGTTTAATATATGGAAATCCATCAACGAATCCACTATAAAAGATGCTGAGAAAGCATTTGACAAAATCCAAAACCCATCTATGATAAAAATCTTGGAAAGATCAGGAATTAAAGGCCCATACCTAAACATAGTAAAAGCAATATACAGCAGACCAGTAGCCAACATCAAACTAAATGGAGAGAAGCTTGAAGCAATCCCACTATAATCTGGAACTAGACATGGCTGCCCACTTTCTCCATACCTATTCAATATAGTACTCTAAGTCCTAGCCAGAGCAATTAGACAACAAAAGGAAATCAAGGGGATACAAATTAGAAAGGAAGAAGTCAAAATATCACTACTTGCAGTTGATATAGTATCCTAAAAATTCCACCAGAGAACTCCAAAACCTGATAAACAGCTTCAGTGAAGTAGATGTGATATAAAATTAACTCAAACAAATCAGTGGCCTTTCTCTACACAAAGGATAAACAGGTTGAGGAAGAAATTAGGGAAACAACATCCTTCACAATAGTCACAAATAATAAAAAATATCTTGGTGTGACTCTAAGGAAGTGAAAGATCTGATAAGAGAAGATATGATATGATAAGAACTCCAAGTCTCTGAAGAAATAAATTGAAGAAGATCTCAGAACATGGAAAGATCTCCCATGCTCATGGATTGGCAGGATTAATATAGAAAAAATGGTTATCCTGCCAAAAGCAATCTACAGATTCAATGCAATCCCCATCAAATTTCCAACTCAATTCTTCACAGAGTTAGAAAGGGAAATTTGCAAATTCATCTGGATTAACAAAAAACCTAGGATAGCAAAAACTATTCTCAACAATAATAGAACCTCTGGTGGAATCACCATGCCTGACCTCAAACTGTACTACAGAGCAATTGTGATAAAAAAAAAACAAAAAAACAAAAAACAAAAAACAAAACTGCATGATACTGGTACAATGACAGGCAAATCACTGGTAGAATTAAAGACCCAGAAATGAACCCACACACCTATGGTCACTTGATCTTTGACAAGGGAGCTAAAACCATCTAGTGGAAAAAAGAGAATTTTCCACAAATGGTGCTGGTTCAACTGGCGGTTATCGTGTAGAAGAATGCGAATTGACCCATTCTTATCTCCTTGTACAAAGCTCAAGTCTAAGTGGATCAAGGAACTCCATATAAAACTAGAGACACTGAAATTTATAGAGGAGAAAGTGGGGAAGAGCCTCGAAGATATGGGTATAAGGGAAAAAAATCCTGAACAGAACAGCAATTACTTGTGCTGTAAGTTCGAGAATGGAAAAATGGGACCTCATAAAATTGCAAAGCTTCTGTAAGGCAAAAGTCACTGTCAATAAGACAAAAAGGCCACCAACAGATTGGGAAAGGATCTTTACCAATCCTAAATAGGGGACTAACATCCAATATATACAAAGAACTCAAGAAGTTAGACTCCAGAAAAATCAAATAACACTATTAAAAAATAGGGTACAGAGCTAAACAAAGAATTCTCATCTGAGGAATGCCGAATGGCTGAGAATGTTCAACATCCTTAATCATCAGGGAAATGCAAATCAAAACAACCCTGAGATTCTATTTCACACCAGTCAGAATGGTAAGATCAAAAATTCAGGTTACAGCAGATGCTGGTGAGGATGTGGAGAAAGAGGGACACTCCTCCATTGCTGGTGGGATTGCAAGCTGGTACAACCACTCTGGAAATCAGTTTGGCGGTTCCTCAGAAAATTGGACATAGTACTACCAGAAGATCCAGCAATACCTCTCCTGGGCATATACCTAGAAGATGTCCCAACTTGTAATAAGGATACAAGCTGCACTATGTTCTTAGCAGCCTTATTTATAATAGCCAGAAGCTGGAAAGAACCCAGATGCCCCTCAACAGAAGAATGGATACAGAAAATGTGGTACATTTACACAATGGAGTACTACTCAGCTATTAAAACCAATGAACTTATGAAATTCTTAGGCAAATGGATGGATCTGGAGGATATCATCCTGAGTGAGGTAACCCAATCACAAAAGAACACACATAATATGCACTCACTTATAAGTGGATATTAGCCCAGCAACTTAGAATACCCAAGATACAATTTACAAAACATACGGAACTCAAGAAGAAGGAATACCAAAGTGTGGATACTTCATTCCTCCTTAGAATGGGGAACAAAATACCCATGGAAGGAGTTACAGAGACAAAGTTTGGAGCTGAGACAGAAGGAAGGACCATCCAGAGATGGCCCCACCTGGGAGTCCATCCCATAAACAACTACCAAACTCAGACACAAGCATATGCCAGCAAGATTTTGCTGACAGGACCCTGATATAGCTATCTCTTGTGAGAGATATGCCAGTGTCTGTCAAATACAGAAGTGGATGTTCACAGTCATCTATTGGATGGAACTCAGGGACCCCAATGAAGGAACTAGAGAAAGTACCCAAGGAGCTCAAGGAGTCTGCAACCCTGTAGGAGGAACAACAGTATGAACTAACCAGTACCCTTCAGAGCTTGTGTCTCTAGTTGCATATGTATCAGAGGATGGCCTAGTCGGCAATCAATGGTTGGAGAGGCCCTTGGTCTTGCGACGATTATATGCCCCAGTACAGGGGAATGCCAGGGCCGGGAAGCAGTATTGGGTGGGTTTGGGAGCAGGTTGATGGGAGGGTATAGGGGGACTTTTGGAGAGGATACTAGGAAAGGGGATAGCATTTGAAATGTAAATGAAGAAAATATCTAATAAAAATTGTAATTAAAACTAAAAAAAGAAAAGAAAAAATAGAGGGACAATAATAAAACCTCAAAAATGGGAGTTTTAAGTGTATTTAAAGCCATAATTATTGCCATGATAACCCATTAAATTTTTTGTAGAAGAAAATCTTTTTAAAAAAAAGGAGATAAGGCAGCAGATTAGTTGTAGAAATACATGCTGACTTATAAAATCCTGCAGAAGAGTCCTAAATCAACATGAAAGCCAAGCAACACAGTTATCTCTGCAGGACCCAGGGGGTTTAGGATGTCATGGCAGTAGGCACCTCTGGAGATGAGACCTTTTCTCTGAAATCTAGGACATTATTAGGCAGATGGAGCAGAAGACTACAGATCATGTTTTACAGCATGAGTAAAGGTAGATTCTGGACTGGAGATTACTCAGCAGTGAATTTTAAAATGTTAGATAGTGGAAATTTAAGCTGCTGTTTTCCTTTGGGTGGAGAATCCAGACCTGTTTCCCCGAGATCATCTTTTACTGTGGACTATGTCCAACCTAGAGGAAATAAATAGGTCCCCATGTAGGTGATCACCATCCAAAATGAGCTCACTTCCAGTCAGTTTCCTGATCTGTAACCAACTAAGGACTGTCAGGTGTCTGATGAAGAATTTAAATGTGCATGTGAGAGATCAAAACTAAGAGACAAGCAGCCTCTTCAAAGAGACTGTGTCAAGGAACAGAACTTGAAAAGCAGTGTTTTTTAGAGATTAAAATTCATGTATCTGTGAAACAAGATCAATATGAAAAAGTGGAATCCACACAATAAAAACTAAGGCAACAGAAATGACCTATTGCAAAATCGAAAGTTCAACAAAAGGAAAAAATATGGATTTCTGAAGATGAGGAAAAAAACTCAGAAGATTCAGTTTACCAATTTAAAAAACCTAGACAATTGGGAGAAATAAAAATGTCAGAAGGGGTTGACCCATGGACATGGTAGCACCCAGTTTACAGGTATTGCAGAGAGAGACAGGCAGGGAAAGCCCTCAAAGAAGTAGCTCAGAAACCTCATAAAACTAGCCTTGTTTGTCAGGCTAGCTAAACACTGGGAGGAAGCTTCTATGGGCCAAAGGGGAAAGCCAGACCAAACTCACTGCAGAAAGCATAAAAACAAGGGGCGTCTACACCAGAACCCACAAAAGCAAGTTTAAAAGTTAATAAACTCTAATAAAACTGCAGAATAAAAGCTATAATAATCACATAAAAAGATAAAATTAAGATAATACTTGTGTTTGTGTTTACATGAGAAAGTATATAACATAAAACATTTTAACTTCAGTGGAATTAAAGAACTATAAAAGCTATGCCAAATAGGCAGAAAAATTAATAAATCTAACAAAGGGCTTACAGTGTACTATGTACAAGTAATGTGTAAAATGTTTGTCTAAACAATATGGAAACACACTACTGTTGATGAAGAGTGGACAAACAAGAGTGGGAGAGTATGACCAGCTCCAAAGGCCAGCACTACTGAAAATGTTCATCTCCATGGTGACCCAAGATATGCAAATTATAACTTGAGCTATACTTCACCAAGTAGTAAAAGGCTTTAAAGAATAAGGTTGCTCAAGATTGGGGAATAATAGTTTGTTACAGAAAAGCATTGACACTATGTGCTAAAGATCTTAAAATCATCCATACTGTCATTTCATTTATATTTATTCAACCTGAGGAATTTTAATATTTTATGGGGTGTGTTGTTTCAGATTCTTGAAGACAGGTGAATATTTGCATGTAAGTGATTGGTAGTAACTATGGACATGTGAACAATAATTGTCCAGAGAGGGGAGAGGTGAATCATTTCTATAATTCTTTTTCCACTTTTTCAGCTGAACTTCTCAGCTAACAAGCATTATGATTGATGAATGATAAATAGTCAATAAAAATGATGCTGTATGAGGAAATGGTGGATAATATTTGAGGCAAGGTGCTAGTAATCCCCATGTAAATCAGTAGATTTGGAGCATGCAAATAGCATGTAATACATATATTACTAAGGGAAAGGGCCATTAATACTTTGTCTTCAAAAGACACACACACACACACACACACACACACACACACACACACACACACACACAATGTAGGCATTGTTACTATTTGTTTATTCTGTGTTGAGGGTTTCAGGGAGAATGTGCCATGGTGCACATGTGGATGCTAGAGAACAACTTGTGGTTGGGGTTCTCTACATCACCCTGTGGGTCCTGGAGAGTGAACTCAGATCATCAGTCTGGGCAGCAGGTGCCTTACCCACTGAGTAAGCTGGCTGACTGGAGACACTGATTTTTAAAAGATGAAGAGCAATGACTTTCTAATTTCCAGAGATTCTTCAGATTAAGACATCATTTATTCTTTAACATACTAATGAGATAAACTACTTTTCTTCAGCTGTCAGAACCATCCAGTCTTTTGGGGTGAAGGTTCCTGTTACTATGGTTGCCACAGATCAGATGAAGTCTACATGACAACTGCTCTCTACTTGAGAGAAGCCAGAGGCCAGACTTACTGTGAAGGTGAACATTTGAGATTTGGCTGCAGTACTGAAGGATTGCTGTAACAATAGTTGGCAGATTCTGGGCAATTCTATCATGAGCACGATTAAACTTGTAAAAACACAGTATTGCCTTTGTAAAAACTTGTAAAAACACAGTATTAGCATCTTAAGACTATATACAGAGACATTGCCTTATTCTTTCTAGAATATTTACAAATGTAGTTTTAAAAAACTCTATATGCCTAGCTCAAACCACATTTAATTGAATATTCAATTAGAAATGGGGACTTATGTTAACAGCAAGCATTTCTATTATGTCTTGAGAAAAGATTCTCAGTGTTGCATTTAACTTTCCTTTTAAATTATCTCTTTTAAGACCATGTTCTTGAATGCAATATTTGCCTATATATTTAAACTTGATTGTATATATCAAAGTAATTTTAAAAATCATATATATATATATATATATATATATATATATATATATATGTGTGTGTGTGTGTGTATACACATTATGTGGGTATGCACATTTGTATGGATGTGCATTTGTCCCCGTGTGCCTGTGTAGAGGTCAGAAGTACATCTCAGGTATCTATCATTCTCCATCTTATTATTATTTTGAGATAGGGTCTCTCATTGAACCAGAAGTTAGTTATTTAGGATGGACTACTCCCCACCAGTCTTATCTCTTCTCTGTCCCCACTCCTCAGCTCTTGGGTTACAGACACAGTACCATGACTGGCTTGTACATAGGCCCTGAGATAGAGACTCCGGTCCTCATGTTTGTGCTGCAAGTACCATACCCACGGAGCAATCTCTCTAGCCCTATAGATATTTTTTAAGATTAAAAACTTGGAGTAATATGGGGAGTTATTACATGATACATGGAGTATTGGTAGAAATCAACCTTCAAGGCTTGTGGAATTTACTAAGTAGGCTGCATCTTGAGGTTTCTTATGGGGAGGGTAAGAACACAAAGAGACCTCATGTTGGTGAAGCTGGCCTCAGGCTCTCACAGTAGCCTCTGTTGATGCCTTTGGAATTACTGACCATTTAGATAGGAAATGAGGTGAAACTGTCAGGTGACTGGCAGAGCTGTGTTACCATTGGTGTAAATGAAGATGCCCACCAGAATTACTTTCAAGGGGAAATGGTCCACTTGTTCTTCACAGTTGACTTTCAAGTCCTCAGTGGAAGATCCAACACAGAGGAGCAAAGTTGAGAGCATGAGTATGAGTAGTAAAGGCGCTGTGACAGAGAGTTAGACAAAGGGACAGATGTCAGCACCAACGAGTGCCAACAGCATGCTAGGTGGAAAGTTAAGATTGAGACCTGAGCAATGAGAGAAGGTTGCATGTACGTGGTATGAGGGTAGTAGTGGTGGGTCCAAGGAACAAAATAAAGTCTAGAGAAGAGGGACAGTGACCTAGAGGTCAAGGACTATGACCACTAAACACCAGCATGAGTAAGGCACTCCCAGAGTGGCATCCGGTGAGGGAAGTCAGTTTGTCAAGGAGGTCATACGCTTTACCAGGAAAGATACTGGTGACTGATAGCTTCATAAAGGACATGGTGATAGTATTTGCTTAACTGACTGCAGTCTGAGGTGAAGATGGGAGGGTGCCAAGGGAAGGAGCTGAAGTGCAGAGACCAGCTTGGGAGAGGAGTAGTCTCTTCTGGGAGGAGAGCAGGAGAGATGGGGTACAAACAAGAGGAGACAGGACTCTGTGGGCCATTGGGCCTCAGTACATTGTATGGAAGACAAGGCAGGACCAGATAGAAATTAAGACTGAAGACACAAGTCAATGGGTTTTCAAATCATCATCTCCACATCAATTGCCATAAAGCAGGGCTGCTGATGAGCCAATTCCATGGATCTGTGCGGCTGCAAGGGGTAGGATAGAAAACTATTTCAATAAATGTTTGGCAAGTGAAGGTCGATGTGATAAATCCCCAAAGAGCTGCAGGAGATGAGAAGGGATGGATTTTGTTGAGACAGAAAAAGAAGATGAGGGTCAAGTTCATCTAGTTAGGAAAGGGTAAAGTAGAAAAATTAAGGATATGAGGAGAGAGATTGTGAAAGGAGAGAAATAGTGTGATTAAGAGCACAAAATAGCTAGAGAAGATATCAAAGCATAAAAAAGTATTCAGTTTAAGATGTGGCTCATTTATAAATCATTTTTTTGGTATTCCATGCTTCTACCTCACCATTCCCAGCACCCTAACAGAAATGTTTGACCAGATGGAAAAAAGATTAGCCTTAGAAATGGCATCTCCTCCTCCCTCACCACCCTCAGTGCTCTCTGTTTGATAGATTCTGATCTAGGATAGATGACTCATTACGTGCTCGCTCTTCCATCTACATTCTGTAGACTTTGTCTTTCTGATACGTGGCCATGGAGAAGCTCTGACCTGACTGAACACCTCCTGTTTACTTTCCTTATATATCTGGGCAGCCCTTACTCATAGAGAAAGTTTCACCATTCTGTACTGGGCTGTGTAGGACCAGTGATGCAAAAACATTTATGTGATCATAAAATCACACAATGTGAGTTACGCAAACACCTGACCCATATTTAATTTTCTTTTTTCTTAACATCCTTTCACTTCATATTCTAGTTACCTAGATTTATTAAAACTGCATGTTTGGTTCACTTCTAACCACCCTTTCCTTCAAATCCAGGTATTCATGTCTCTCTGGCATTGGTGCTCATTTCTCTAAAACATTTGAAGCTAATATAGAGAAGTTTGTAAAGATCCTCATGGTAGATGAATGATCACAACAAGCCACTCTGATAAGCATTAAGTAGCATCTAGGTTGAGAACAGATTAGCAACTGCAAATCCTGCAAATTCTTCCTTAGGCTCCCTCCCACAAACATCTCTCTTTCACAGAAATACGCACTCTGTGTATTTTAAACACTGACTTTGAACTTTGAACGTACGTTTCTTTGTCTTGTCTCAATCTTAATAAATGGCATCATGTAATAGGTATCCTCCTGAATTAGAAAAATCCTGATATCACATTTATAAAATTGGTTCCCATCTTCCCCACTCGATGGTCTTCTGTTAGAGGTTATTATAGCAATGCACTTCTCCATCCCACTGTTGGTGAGTGTTGGATGCCTGCAGAATGGTTATTAGAAACAGTATCGCCAGTGCTCTCAGACCATGGCACTAACAGCCATCTAAGGAGGCTGTGCAAGTACTATACGATGATCTGTTTAATTTGAATTTCCCTAAGAGCTTTTAAAAAAACATTTTCAAACCTTTTTCTTTCAGATTGTGTCTTATTCACATCCCTGAAGAGATTCTGCTGCACCCCAGTCTGTGCACCCAGTAGCCTACAAGAGGAAAGAACCAGGTTCCAACGGAACATATTAGACCAAGGCTCCCTGACTGAGCTGCTGCCCTGAGTGCTGGCTCTGGGTTAGTCAGCAAGCCTAACAAAAGTTAGTCCCATCACATGCACAGAGGCTGTCAGGAGATTCGGCTCCATCACAGCCACAGCAAGTCTTCTTTATTTATTTTTTAAATCCCCTTCCTCAATCCTGTGTGTATATTGGAGTTTGGTGTATACATTGAAGCTATGAAGACGAAGTCCACATGTGCTCAGAATCCAAATTGCAGCATAATGATATTTCGTCCAACCAAAGAAGAGTTTAATGATTTTGACAAATACATTGCTTACATGGAGTCCCAAGGGGCACACCGAGCTGGACTGGCCAAGGTCATCCCACCAAAAGAATGGAGGGCCAGGCAGTCTTATGACAATATCAGCAACATCTTAATAGCAACTCCCCTGCAGCAAGTGGTCTCTGGGCAGGCAGGCGTGTTCACCCAATACCATAAGAAGAAGAAAGGCATGACAGTGGGGGAGTACCGTGAGCTGGCCAACAGCAAAAAGTACCAGACCCCGCCACACCTGGATTTTGAAGATTTGGAGCGAAAATACTGGAAGAATCGCCTGTATGAGTCACCGATTTATGGTGCTGACGTCAGCGGCTCCCTGTTTGATGGGAAGACTCAACAGTGGAATGTGGGTCACCTGGGAACAATTCAAGACCTATTGGAACAGGAATGTGGCATAGTGATTGAGGGCGTCAACACGCCCTACCTGTACTTTGGCATGTGGAAGACCACCTTTGCGTGGCACACGGAGGACATGGACCTGTACAGTATCAACTACCTACACTTTGGGCAGCCCAAGACCTGGTATGCTGTGCCCCCTGAGCATGGCAGGCGCCTGGAGCGCCTGGCCAGGGAACTCTTCCCTGGCAGCTCCCAGGGCTGCCAGGCCTTCCTGAGGCACAAGGTGGCGCTCATCTCGCCCACTGTGCTTAAGGAGAATGGCATCCCCTTTGGTCGCATCACCCAGGAGGCTGGGGAGTTCATGGTCACCTTTCCCTATGGCTACCACGCGGGCTTCAACCATGGCTTCAACTGCGCAGAGGCCATCAATTTTGCCACCCCAAGGTGGATTGACTATGGCAAGGTGGCATCTCAGTGCAGCTGTGGGGAGGCCAGGGTGAGCTTCTCCATGGACGCCTTTGTGAGGATCTTGCAGCCTGAGCGATATGAACTGTGGAAACGTGGCCAAGATCAGGCAGTTGTGGACCACACAGAGACTATGGTGTCTACCAGTCAGGAGCTCACCACCCGGCGGGTGACCAAAGCACCAAGAAAAACTTGGGGCTTGAAGCGTCTCCGGCTTCGCCAGGTCTCACGATCTCTTCTGCCTATAGCCACGGTAAGTAACGTTCCTTGCAACATGCAGGTGTGCCACACCTCCAGGCAACCATCAGATGTGAAAGGTGATGATGTCCAGAAGTCTGACTCAGCCAGAGCCTCACCACATCCTCTGAGTCTGCCTTCTTCTGGTCACATGTCAACTAGAAGATGTAGTCTTGGTCGTCGTCCTTGTGAACTAGGAGCTCAGGAGTCCTCCAATGGAGCTCCAGTCAAGAGGCAACTTCCAGCAGGCAGAGATGACACAAGCCCCAGTCCAGAGCTTCAGCCCCAGGCTGTGAGTGGAGACTTAATAGTCGACTCAGGACTTGTGAACCCTGGCCCACAGCATCTTATGACAGCTTCTGAAGGGGGATTGACCTCCGACCCCTAAACCTATGTCCTGGTTTATAGGGATGCTCCCTAAGTCCATTACCTCATAGTTTTGACTGAGTTTGCAGGACATTGGCCATACCTGAGAGAGCTCCTGGTCAGTTCTAACTCCTAAACACACCATGCACTTCCAGAACTTGGCAAGCCTCTGGATAACTGCTAACTCCTGCTCTTCCAGCTGAGGTTGCATTGGTCACTACTGTTGAGTTTCTGCAAGCTAAATTCAGCTGAGGCTGCTCAGCACTGATCTCCCATGCTCAAGGCCAACTCTAGAGGAAGCAGAACACTCACACTCTCCTCCCCCTCTGCCATTTCTTGCAAAATAAATGTCTGACTCTTGACCGCTAGATTACTCCTCACAAAGAAGTAGTCACAAAAAAGATTAAAGCCACTTGAGAGTCACAGATGACCTCTCAAAGTTGATGTGTTACACAGTGTCTCACCCAGCTTTCACAAATAAAGCAAAACAGCCAAAAGGTTACATCTAGACTTTATTTCTAATATTGTAGTTTCAAATAGTGGAGCACTGGGACAATGACACCTCTCTCTGTTTCCTGAAATGGTCATGTCTAATCTATGGAAATAAGTCATTATGCAGTAACAAGTTCTTTGTTTCTCCCATACCACACTTCCAATTTGTATGAAAGCCATTCATTTTTATTTACAAGTGTGTGAGTGTGTTGTATGTTTGGGAGTGTGTGATTCAGGGTGCAACTGGGGATATCAGAGGATATTGGCTGGAGTTGGTTCTCCCATGTACCATGTGGGGGCCCTAGAGATCCCACTCAATGAAAAGACTTGGTGGCAGGCATCTTTGCCCTCTTAGCCATCTCATTGGCCCAATGCCTTCTCATTTCCTTGTGAAGCAAATTCCTATGGATGTCATGAGACACCACCCCACATGGCTGCCTTCTTCCCTCTATGCCTGGACACAAATGAACTCCTTCTAGTCCCAGGAGAACAATCTCCAAGCTCCATGGCAGCCTCTGGCCCGGGCTGGTTCTGCAGATAGAATTTGGTGCTCTCACCCTGTCTTTTTCTACAGCTGGGCCTCGGAAAGGCCCCCTGTGCTGTGCAGCCTTCCAGGATAAAGTGGCTCCAGGCCTTCTCTTCATGTATATGTCTGATAGTAACATCTAAGGGGGGACTCAAGATGGACCAGCAGGTTAAAGCAGTTGGCTCACAAGCCTAAAGACATATCAACCCCCAGAAACTGTGGTGGAAGAAAGAACCATTTCTATAAAGTGACATCCATCCAAAACACACACACACACACACACACACACACATACACATCTTCACCCCCACCCCCACATACACACCTATGCAAATGCTAATATTTATCTGGGTATGAGAGCTCAAGCCTTTGATCCCAGCTCTCAGGGAGCAGAGACAGGCCCATATGAATGGCCCAGTCTGCTCTACAAGTAAATTCCATCTAAGGATACATATATCCTGTCTCAAAAAACAAAAGAAAATGTAAGTCAATATTTGTTTTAAGTACACTTAATGGGTTAAAAGAGAGGCTCGTTTTTTTCTTCTGTCTACTGAGCATCAGAGCTCTCACTAGGGACACATGCAGTGGCAAACTTCCTGCACCTAGATAGAGTGCTGAGGTAGAAACTAAAACTGACCGGTCCGCTGGTAAGGCCTTTGAATCTTAGCACTGGGAAGAAGGGAACGAGGACTATGGGTTGAAATGCAAACTGGGTTTAAAGGCTGAGCTACATATTAAGACTCGGGGCTTCTGAAGAAAAGAAACTAAAATCCAAATCCTGACCATCATGCAGGGTGCTTTCGCACTCTCATAATAGTTCTGCAAAGGAGAAAATTAATGTTTCATAAATTCCACTAAAGCAAAGGAAGGATGCTGTTCTTTGTACAATTCTGTTGTGCTTTTAAGACGGGATGTCAGCTGGATATGGTGGCATATGCCTTTAACTTAGCATTCCTGAGGCAGAGGCAGGTGGACTTCTGTGAGTTCCAAGACAGCCAGGGCTACACAGAGAAACCCAGTTTTGAAAAGAAAAGGATTGAGATTTAAAAAAAAAATGAGTATCGTGTGTTTCCAGGATGGCCTCCAATTGGCTATGTAGCTAGGAGATGGCCTTGAACTTCTGGTCCTCTTACCTCCATCTCCCAAGTGCTGGGGTTACAGGGAGTGCAACCATACCCAGTTAGTTCTTCTTAACCACAAGTCTCAGACATGTTTCTCTTTCTCTCCCCCACTCCCCCCTCCTCGATGTTTCTTATTTTTTGCAATTGGAGTCTTGCTGTGGAGTCCAGGCTTTTTGTACTCGGCTGAGGTCTCCAGCCTGGAGTTCCTAGTGCTGGACAACGGTGGCCTGCTCCTGCTCCCTGCTTTCTGAAGGCTTCCTTCTCACCTGGCATGGAGATTGCCTCTGTGGCCCTATCAAGCTCTGGTCATAGAAACCAGCCTACTAAATACCTTTGTCAACTATATACACCCAGTTTATTTTCCTGGTACTCTTCATGCTGGTTGTATTTTTCATGTTGACAGTCTCAGGTAACCCAAACTGGCCTCATATTTGGTGCAGGAGCCAAAGCCTTAACCTTGAACTCCTGACTGGCCTGTTTCTCCCTAGCCAGTGGCCGGATGGCAGGGAAGCAGCACCACACCCAATTTGTGCAGTTCTAAGGTTCAAACCCAACCACTGTGACAAATGATGTACATTCCCAGACCGTGCTGCATTTTATTTTGCCTCAGCTTCTGTAAATACCTTTACTTACCTTTGATGTTAACCATCCAACTTCATATTTAAACCTGATTAGTTTTCTATTCAGTTCAACAGGACTCTCTTCTTTGTTTTACTATCTTTCCATTCACCTTGAACTATTTTACTTTCTCTGCTAATTTCATAATATCAGGATATATTAAAAACAGGTTCCACTATTCTGCTTAACTGTTGTCCTGTTTGTGATTTCTTCTGAATAAAATACAAATAACAAAACACATAACCTTTGGTTTTCAGCTATTGTGGAGTGTCCACCAGAAGAGAATGCTAGGACATGAGTTTAAACCAGTAGAAAGTCTTTATTAAGCTGCCAATGACCACAATGTATATTTGGCATCCCTGTGTAACACCAAGCCTTTCTCAGGGTAAGGTTTTTTTTTCCCCCCTCTTTTTTTTTTATATTTTATTAGGTATTTTCCTCATTTACATTTCCAATGCTATCCCAAAAGTCCCCCATAACCTACCCCCCCCACTCCCCTGCCCACCCACTCCCACTTTTTGGCCCTGGCATTCCCCTGTACTGGGGCATATAAAGTTTGTAACTCCAATGGACCTCTCTTTCCAGTGATGGCCGACTAGGCCATCTTTTTATATATATGCAGCTAGAGTCAAGAGCTCAGGGTTACTGGTTAGTTCATAATGTTGTTTCACCTATAGGGTTGCAGATCTCTTTAGCTCCTTGGGTACTTTCTCTAGCTCCTCCATTGGGGGCCCTGTGATCCATCCAATAGCTGACTGTGAGCATCCACTTCTGTGTTTGCTAGGCCCCCGGCATAGTCTCACAAGAGAGAGGTCTATCTGGGTCCTTTCAGCAAAATCTTGCTAGTGTATGCACTGGTGTCAGCTGATTATGGGATGGATCCCAGGATATGACAGTCTCTAGATGGTCCATCCTTTCGTCACAGCTCCAAACATTGTCTCTGTAACTCCTTCCATGGGTGTTCCCAATTCTAGGAAGGGGCAAAGTGTCCACACTTTGTTCTTCGTTCTTCTTGAGTTTCATGTGTTTAGCAAATTGTATCTTATATCTTGGGTATTCTAAGTTTCTGGGCTAATATCCACTTATCAGTGAGTACATATTGTGTGAGTTCCTTTGTGATTGGGTTACCTCACTCAGGATGATGCCCTCCAGGTCCAACCATTTGCCTAGGAATTTCATAAATTCATTCTTTTTAATAGCTGAGTAGTACTCCATTGTGTAGATGTACCACATTTTCTGTATCCATTCCTCTGTTGAGGGGCATCTGGGTTCTTTCCAGCTTCTGGCTATTATAAATAAGGCTGCTATGAACATAGTGGAACATGTGTCCTTCTTACCGGTTGGAACATCTTCTGGATATATGCTCAGGAGAGGTATTGCGGGATCCTCCGGTAGTACTATGTCCAATTTTCTGAGGAACCGCCAGACTGATTTCCAGAGTGGTTGTACAAGCTTGCAATCCCACCAACAATGGAGGAGTGTTCCTCTTTCTCCACATCCTCGCCAGCATCTGCTGTCACCTGAATTTTTGATCTTAGCCATTCTGACTGGTGTGAGGTGGAATCTTAGGGTTGTTTTGATTTGCATTTCCCTGATGATTAAGGATGTTGAACATTTTTTCAGGTGCTTCTCTGCCATTCGGTATTCCTCAGGTGAGAATTCTTTGTTCAGCTCTGAGCCCCATTTTTAATGGGGTTATTTGATTTTCTGGAACCCACCTTCTTGAGTTCTTTATATATATTGGATATTAGTCCCCTATCTGATTTAGGATAGGTAAATACTCTTTCCCAATCTGTTGGTGGTCTTTTTGTCTTATTGACGGTGTCTTTTGCCTTGCAGAAGCTTTGCAACTTTATGAGGTCCCATTTGTCGATTCTCGATCTTACAGCAGAAGCCATTGCTGTTCTATTCAGGAACTTTTCCCCTGTGCCCATATCTTCGAGGCTTTTCCCTACTTTCTCCTCTATAAATTTCAGTGTCTCTGGTTTTATATGGAGTTCCTTGATCCACTTAGATTTGACCTTAGTACAAGGAGATAGGAATGGATCAATTCTCATTCTTCTACATGATAACCACCAGTTGTGCCAGCACCATTTGTTGAAAATGCTGTCTTTTTTCCACTGGATGGTTTTAGCTTTTTTGTCAAAGATCAAGTGACCATAGGTGTGTGGGTTCATCTCTGGGTCTTCAATTCTGTTCCATTGGTCTACTTGTCTGTCACTATACTAGTACCATGCAAGGGTAAGGTTTTTAAGTATATGTGTTGACATGCTCCCGTTAACAAGAATGATTAGCTGGAAGCAGAACTGTAGAAATTAAAATCCAAGGGTAGAATATTTAGAGATTTCCCCAGAACTATAGACTTTGATATTTAAGGTCATTTCCATGTTGAGAGATGGTGCTGTCTACATGTTGAGTTTTACAAATGGTCCTTCAATCAAAGGATCAGTTGTGTTAAGGTCTGGGAGTTGATATTTCTCGCTGGTTCTAATGAATGAGTGGTCTTAATGAATCAGAATGTGAATTAAAGACCCAGCCAGTACCAATAGCAGAGAAGCTAACCAGGGAACCAAGAGATCAGAGCCTGGTACCCATGATCTGATTTATATCTTTGTCTCTTTTTCGTTTGAGGTTTTTTCCAACCATGGCAAAATGTTTTCTAATTCTTCATGACTACTTTTCTCATGAGAGGTAGGGCTAAGCCTCTCCAAACTTGTCGGACCATTTCAGTAAGGAATCTAACTTGTTTTAACAGATGCAGAAGCTTTTAATAACTCTAGGTCCTGATAAACCTCTCTATTTAGTTTGGAAAGCTTCAGAAGAGGCTCATTTAGGCAAATCATCAGTACCCTGCCAAACAAATGGTCTCAGAGATGATGTCCAGATGAGCCACTGAATGAAGAGAACAGCAGGAATCTGCCAACAGAAGGAGACCACAGGACTAAAGGTTTTGGACATTACACAAGTGTGGGTCCCTTATAAATCATCTAATATTAGCTTAAACATAGGGGCTTCCCTATTCACAGATTTGCCAGTTTGTTGTTGATGGTCTGGTTAGTTCTTAAACCTATGTAGTGTTGGGGCTAGGGAGTCTAAGCATGATCAGACGTCCTGGCCTTATGTTTTCCTGAGGGCATGAGATTTTTCAGACTTTGCTACCGTGCCTCAGTATCTTCAAAAAAGTTTAAGCTCAAAACCTAAAGAAAATATAGAGTAATCCAGTAATCCTTGCATAATTCAATCAAAGAAAATACTGAGATGAAATTGAGGTAAACACAAGGAAATGTAAATATTACAATTCCAAGTAAAGTCAAATACAGGTAAACAAACAAAAAAATTTTTCTGAGCTGTGATGGGAAAGACAGGCTTTAGAATAATTGAATCTCAAACAAAAGCACTTGGGGTGGCTGGAAGATCGGGAGTTCAAGGCCATAATCCGCTGAACAGTAAGTTCCAGGACTACACTGCTAGTTGAGAAATCAAGTGTTTAGCCATTCAAAGTGAGGAACTGGTGAATTACTATCAAAGCTAGCAAAGTACAACGGAATTGAATGCAGCTATCAGGACAGAACCTTCCCATCTTGAGGGAGCAGCACAGACAGGAAAGCCCTGTAAAGGTTTAGGAAAGATGGTTAGAAGGAAAAATTAGGAGATCGGGCAAATAATGTCCAGGTAGCCGTGACTGACTTACAGGTCTACTTAGGATTGAATCTTAGGGACCACTAGTAATTTCCAGATGAGCAAATACCCACAAGATCCAATAGCAGTACCATGTAGTATTACTTCCCCTTTTTCATTTGTTCTCTGTTTTGGATTTTGAGATGGGATTTCCTACGTATCAGTCCTGAAACTGACTTTGTAGGCCTAGTGTCTCTGTCTCCCTCTGCCTCTGCCTCTCTCTGCCCCCTCTCAAGCTCTCTCTCTCTCTCTCTCTCTCTCTCTCTCTCTCTCTCTCTCCCTTTCTGCCTCTCTGCCTCTCCTCTCCCTCTGTGGTATCTACGTCTAGAATGCTGGGATTAAAGGTGTGTGCCAGCAAGCTCTGTTTACTTGGATGTTTTTAGTATTATCTTTCCGTCTGCTTCATTGTGGGCAAACTTGTGCTCAAACTGATTCTATGACTTTAAATATTTTTGTATCTCAATACTGATAAAAGTTGAAATATATATGCATTGCCCTCACCCTGTCTTTTTGAGATAAGGTTTATCCTTGTAATCCTGACCGTTCTGGAACTGAATCTGTAAACCAGGCTGTTCTCAAATTCATAGATCCACCTGCCCCTGCCTGCAGAGTGGGATTAAAGGCGAGGCGTGCAACCCAATGCCTAGCAAAAAGGCATTCACGTTCCTGTGTTTGTGCTAGTTTCTGGTTAAATAATTATCATTGTCTAAGTGTTCAGAACTTGAGGACCCTGCGATTTTCTTGTGTATTTCACGTTTAGAGGTGGTGGGGCAGAGGTAAAGTATGTCCAGCAAGAGCACAGACATGTTCTCTGTGTCTCACTTCTCTCATGCTCTGTCATGTGCTCCCAGTTAATGCTGAGGAATTCTAAAATAGTCTTATAGGTTCTATGAGCAGTTAGTGTTACAATATTGCTATTATAGAATTCTTTCTTCAACATATTCCTAGTTTGGCATGTCTCACATTGGGATTGTTTACATTCAAAGGAATCTGGGTGGGGCTATGTCAGCTGATAGGCAGTGATAGGTTGAGACTCCAGAGGGTGGGCAAGCACTCATTGCCTCAGGTCTTGATGGCTATAAAAGAAGAAGCCGTGAGGCTCCAGGCTCACAGGAAGAGCAAGTCCTCCAGGAGAAAGCTGCTCTCTGGTGTTGGATTGCCTTCTCCCAGGTCTCCATTGCATTGGTGCTGGGTAAGTCCTATCTCTCTTCACAACTTTTGGAAATTTGTTCTTGTGAGAAAATGACTAGTGGTAATAGTTGGTAAGATTCAATTATTCTACAAAGCATTGGAAAATGCTGGTCAGTCTGTGGCTTTCGTGTGCCAGCTTCATCTGAGAGTTATCTGTGCTCCTTTCTCATGAATGTGGCTCTGAGATCTGATTACTATTGGGCAGCAACTAGAGATGAGATCTGGGGATGGGTTCGAACCTGTAGAAAGAGTTTATTAGCTTTCAGGCATGCACACTGGGTGCTGGGGATCCAGTGTAGCACTGAGGTATTCTCAAGAGAACTTCTTTTGGGGGTAAATCTCTCTCTCTATGGAGCACAGTGGACTCAAAGCAAAGGCAGAAAGTCTAGCCACTCTTTGTAATAGTTTCTATCAAGGTCCTGGTTATTTATCTTAACTTGGGTAGAAACTCTTAAGGTCTATATCCGAAAGGAGAATTGTGATGTATGCCTAAACTTCAGCTTTTAACTGGGAGGTTTTTAGCTGTGAAAGCCAGGCCATTTTCTGATCCCACTGTTCTGGGAGGGCAAATGGGAAGTTCCTGGAGGATCCTCTCAGCTAGTGAGCATCTTCAGTGAGTGGAGATGGGTATAGGCTGCCTAGTTTGGATTTACCAGAGGACAGGCAGACCCAGCTTCTGGCTGAGACATCATTCCTTGCATCCTCTTTGGCCTAGGTGTGACTAGAAACAGAGACCATGCTTTGTGGACCCCAGATGAGGAACTTTGCGAAGTCCAGTTACAAGAGTCTCTCCAGTTATTTTGAGGATGATCGTTCTCTCTGGTGTCCTCTGCCAGCCTGGGCTGCAGCTCTCCATTGTTTTTCTTTTTCCAGTATTTTCCTCTTGGTTGTGCTGTTGAGTCTCAGGCAGCACCAGGTAGTGGTTTGTCACCAGGATCTCAATAGGCCTCACTGGTCTTAGGGCCATTTGTCAGGAGCCAGCTCAGTGGCCTGGTAACACACTGACATCATCTTTCTGATGTCCTTTTCCCCCATTGTTGTGAAGTCCTCTTTCTCTATACATATGGGTACTTATATGGTAGGAATAGCATAGCAGCTGTCCCATGTATAAGGTGGTGTGCCTTTCTTTTCTCTATCTGAGAGCCTGGATTAAATCAATCAGTTCTTCTCTCTGGGCTGAGATGCCTGGCCTGGGCTCAAATAGTTCCAGTTAAAGTAAGGACTGCAGCACCCTTGTACCTAATGTCACCTCCCCTGACGTGACATTCATAAATGAGCACCTGCAGATTGTTAGCAGGCAAGAGAGTAGCAGGGTCGATGACAATCATCTAGGAGAAGGGTCAGGTACTGGGTCCCACTGGCATTAGGCAGTAAGAATTCTGTTGTTCTCCGGAAGAGGCCTCAGCTGGTTTGTGGGGTGCTGTGGTCCAGATTAACTGGTGTTTGTTTTTGATTTTTGTTTCCATTAGAGTAGGGAGAAAAACACCCAGCTCTTAGATAGATGGGTCATTCTATGACTAACAGAGTCCAATCCTTGCAACACTTTGGGGTAATACCTCTTTCTGTGGCCTTGGTCTGGATTAGAGGCTTAGTGCTCCCCACCCCCCACCCCCCTCTGGCTTATATGTAGAAGGGTTCTTATTCCCCAAAAAACTGGTACCCAGAGACAGCCATACTCTGAGACAGCTAGAAAGACTCACAGCTGTCTTTAGTCTTTGTAGGTAGAATCAGAAGGCTGGCAGCCATCCTCTGAGACAGCTGCCTTTTTCCAGCCCTCAGCTGGAAGCCAAGACAGGCAGCCTCTGTTGTACAAAGCTGAGCTTTCTGCCCAGCATTCTGGAACCCAAAGTCAGCAATTCTTGTGGAAGTTTCTCAGTCACCCTTTTATAATCTAGTTCAGTTTTAGAGACTAGGAGGCAGTCATTTACATAGTGTAAGAATAGGTCCTGAGAAACCACTGATGGATTTTGCCCATCTCCCCAAGAATCGTTGTTATATGATCCATCAGTGTTTGTTCCTTGGAGAGAGGACTTTCATCTAGGATATATTTTTGGACAAATGGCAAGACAGGAAGTGTTCCTGGCTCTGTGTAAATCTAATTGCATCTTGTCGTCAAAGCAGGTGATGCTGGCTTTCAGTTTGGGCAAAATGTCTCCTCCCAATCATTTCTGCTATTAAACACCTTCTCGTGGTAACTGGAACCTACTTAGAATGTTATGTTTTTGTATACTTATTTTTAAAACTGTTTTACCTAAGATCTGCAGTCAACTGGGTGACAAAGGAAACCTTTTTTTTTTTTCCTTGAAGTACCTTCTTCAATGCAGACCTAGTGAAAATTATCTCCAGTCTTGCTGGCTAGTGTTGGGCACAAGGGAAAGCTCCGGTCCAGGCTGGGTTATATGGCAACAATCCCTTTGCTTACCCAACCTGTGGGGAAGTGTTTCCACTTCTCTCAGAGAGCAGTGAGTGTTGAGTTCTCCAGCTATACTTGTCAATGGTAGAAAAGGAAAGAGAGAGAGAGAGAGAGATGGAGCTTTGTCCTCCAGGCTCAGCCAGAGGAGCTTCCCCCTTCCCTGGGGGCTGCTTAGAGCAGACAGGGGGCAGAGGACATGCTCACTGGGGGACCAGTTTTTCCATCCTGTGTACCTTCCAATTAGAAGGCAAGGGGCAGAGCCAGCGGTGGTGGTACACGCCTTTAATCCCAGCACTTGGGAGGCAGAGGCAGGCGGATTTCTGAGTTTGAGGCCAGCCTGCTCTACAAAGTGAGTTCCTGGACAGCCAGGGCTACACAGAGAAACACTTTCTCAAAAACAAAACAAAACAAAACAAAACAAAACAAAACAAAACAAAACAAAACAAAAACAAAAGAAGGCAAGGGGTCTGAGCCTCCCCAATTCCCATACAGTGACCAAGGGGGACCAAGCGTGTGTGGGAATCAAGTGAGTGCTCCAGGAGTGGTACAGGGACTGTGCTTCATAGAAGCTGTTTTTCAAGGTAAAAAGTTCTGAGCAAGAAGAGGATGCCCTGGGAAATCAAGCCAGCAAGGCTTCTCTTTCCTTACATTTTCTTGTCTTTTCTTTTTATTATAGAGATTGGAAGGGTCTTGCTACATAGATAAGGGGCTGCTCATACCTGTTAGTCTCCTGAGAGCCATATTTAATCTTTAAAATGTTATCTTGTCCACCAGGAAACCAAAACCATAGGAAAAGAAAAGAAGGAACGAAAGAAAGAACTTAAGGACAGATAAGAGACTGAAGAAAATCCAACAGGAAGGCAGGGGAAGCTTACACAGAGAGAGACTAAAAGGTTCCTCTGAAAAGCCCAAAGCTCCAGACAGTCAGGACCCCAGGCTGAGCTCCTGAATTGCTGTGGCCATGACAGCCACTGAGCAGGATGGGTCCCAGAACCCAGGCTGTACAATCATGACCTTCTGCCCAAACATGGAAGAGTTCTCAGACTTCAACAAATACATTGCCTACATGGAGTCCCAAGGAGCACACCGAGCTGGACTGGCCAAGGTCATCCCACCCAAGGAGTGGAAAGGCAGGCTGTCCTATGAGGATGTCATGGCTATGGCAATCCCCACTCCCCTGCAGCAAGTGGTCTCTGGGCAGGCAGGCGTGTTCACCCAATACCATAAGAAGAAGAAAGGCATGACAGTGGGGGAGTATCGTGAGCTGGCCGACAGCAAAAAGTACCAGACCCCACCACACCTGGATTTTGAAGATTTGGAGCGAAAATACTGGAAGAATCGCCTGTTTGGGTCACCGATTTATGGTGCTGACGTCAGCGGCTCCCTGTTTGGTGAGAACACTCAACATTGGAACATGGGCCATCTGGGAAGCCTTTTGGATGTGTTGAAGCAGGATCACGACATAGTGATTGAGGGTGTCAACACGCCCTACCTGTACTTTGGCATGTGGAAGACCACCTTTGCGTGGCACACGGAGGACATGGACCTGTACAGTATCAACTACCTACACTTTGGGCAGCCCAAGACCTGGTATGCTGTGCCCCCTGAGCATGGCAGGCGCCTGGAGCGCCTGGCCAGGGAACTTTTCCCTGGCAGCTCCCAGGGCTGCCAGGCCTTCCTGAGGCACAAGGTGGCGCTCATCTCACCCACTGTGCTTAAGGAGAATGGCATCCCCTTTGGTCGCATCACCCAGGAGGCTGGGGAGTTCATGGTCACCTTTCCCTATGGCTACCACGCAGGCTTCAACCATGGCTTCAACTGCGCAGAGGCCATCAATTTTGCCACCCCAAGGTGGATTGACTATGGCAAGGTGGCATCTCAGTGCAGCTGTGGGGAGGCCAGGGTGAGCTTCTCCATGGACGCCTTTGAAGGCCTCCTGCAGCCTGAGAGCTATGAGCTGTGGAAACAGCAAGGGGATCCTGGAGCTATGGACCACCTGGAGCTCACCTCCTGCCCTGGGAAGGAGCTGACCCCTGGGACCTACACACTGGATCAAGGGAAGCCCACTTCAACCCGGAGGCATTACCATTCGGGACCCCTCAGGAGTCGGGTGAGCAGAGGCCACAACAGCTGTCCTTACACAAAGGTGCCCTCAAAGTCCCTGTACCTTTTCCCATTCAGGCTTTTGGCTCCTCAATCTACTCCGCAAGGGACAGGATTCTCCAAGCAAGCTTCTGGAGCCTCTGGGATCCCTGTCGATCCTGTTAATGTTATAGCTGTGAACTACCCACAGGCCTGTAGAATCTTGGATAGGAGCCCCAAGTCTCCCTGCCGCTCACGGTGGTGGACATGAACTAAGTACATGCAGGATCACCTCCCAAGTCTGAGGCCATTTGGTCACAAGTGGATATTCCTGATCACTTGGACAAACAGGTGTCCAAGTTGTTGACAAATCAAACTCTCCTTTGGATGATGCATTTGAGTCTCCTTTTGGTTTGCCCAGGATCTCCTTCAGAATTCATGCAGAAGGTGGATCTCCAAGGTCTTGTGCCATTGCATGAAGAGAAAGAGCTACCAGCTCTTTATCTTCTGAGAGTATCCTGCCATTCACCAATCTCAGACTTAGCTACACTCAAAAGGAAATGCGTGTGCTGAGGCTACTCAATGCTTTCTCCTACTCTGCCCACTGAACCTCCATTGACTTGAACGTCCCACAGTGGCATGCCACAGTGAGAGAGCAGGTCAGGCTCTCAGCACCCCAGTGTCTGGCCACATTCACCCTGAAATCATTGTCTTCAGAACATCAGAAAGGACCTGCAAGAGACCCAGAAGAGTTCACTAACTGTGACTTTTCCCTCATAGAAGCAGGGAGGGAGGTGAGACCTAGAGGCTGCAGGCTGCTCCCTTCTGTATTTTCCAGACATTTGGATGCAATGCTGTTCTAATTATCTTATAGTCTCAGTGGGGCTAGAGATTAGACAGTGTGGCAGGTTTACATAAAGGGGGGGGGGGGAACTCCACATGTGAGGACATGAGTAACCTGCTCTTCACACAGGGTAACCAGGCTCTTAAGGACAGGCATTTTCTTATTACTTACTTCAATCCCAGACTCTGTAAGTAGACCCAAGAAATAAATATATTAGTTCCCTAACTAAAGTGTGGTTAATACTTTAGCATGTATTTTTGGGTTCAATAAGGGAAGGTAGAGGCTAACTCTGCCAAGGGCAGAAATTCTTCAATATGTCCTTGTCTTAGTCTGCATGGGCCAGAGACTCCATTTGTCCCTGTCACTCAGCTCTCCCCACAGCCTATACCTCTTGTCTTGAGGTTCCGTGAGCCAGCTTCCACTATCACATGGCCTATCACATGGTAGTCCCATCACTATGAGATAGGCTCATTTTTAAGTTCTACCCTGGCTTCCTAGAGACAGTGCCACAGCCTCTGTAAGCCCAGTAGCCCATCCCATGATCGGATCTTTGTTTAAAATTGAAGAAAGGAAGAAGAAAGCTGATGTTGGCCTGAAGTTCTCAATGCAGAGCAGGAAAGGACTGGATCTCTGCTTCCCTGACAAGGTGGGATCTTGGTGCAGCTGTGGGGAGGTCAGGGTGAGCTTTGCCATGGATACTTTTGTGTGCTTTCTGCAGTCTGAGAGATATGTGTGGAGAAATGGGAAAGGACTGTGGTGCTGTGGTCCCTGGGGAAGCCACAAATTTGGACAGGCAAGCTGTAGCCAGTGCCATTGAGGCCCCAGCTGAAAAGCAATCTTCATTGGGCCGGAATTCCCTCACCAGTTTACCTGATCTGCCTTCTCTTGGGTCTGAATTGGAGACTAGGGGGATCCATTGGGGGACCCCAGTGTGCCAACCTCCCTGTAGCCCCGAGAACTTCACGGTCATTGGGGGTTGCTTCAGATTCCCAAGACCTTTGCTTTTCTCCAGACTCCCAGCTACCCGTGGTGTTTACAGCCGTGGTTCCCGTGTTTGTCTGCAATATAGATTAGTCTCCTCCTCATAGGGAAGGTGAATATTGGGTGGAGACCTGTCCCCCAACTACCCCCAATCCCAAGGGAAAACATTTCTTGGGGGCAGGGTTGTGTCTCTGACCCCGTGCTTAGCATTTTGGTTTCTGAAGAAACCTGTTTCGATCCCACCTGGGCAGGGTTCGTTTGCAGTGTTTGTTGGGCTCTGGAGGGTTGAGGAGCAGCACCTGGATGATGTAGTTCACGTACCTGATTTAAAGAAGGGCTGTCATTGGATTGCAGTGCCCTGAAACACCCTGACAGGTTTTCTCTGGGAGCACATAATGCCACCATGCCTCTGGTGGGGATGCATGGCTCTAAAGAGTGAGGGCAGACCTGTAACCCTGAAACACTAGGCCTCCTGGGTACTGGCCCCATAGCACCTGGGCTCTTCCAATGTCTTGCATTCTCTTTGTGATGTCTGCTATTTCAAATAGATGGAGGTATACCCTTGAGCAGTCTGACATTGTGATCACCATCTTTGAAATATATTTCGAACATGGCTGTGCCTCTGATGTCCCTCTGAGAACCAGAGATACCCTAGCAACTGTAGTTCTGATTTGGGCCTGCATCTTGGTGACTCCTACCTCTTTTCTTTGCCGTATTCAGTTCCCTGAACCTTCATGTTTCAAAGAACACCTGATAAATTCTCCTATTTTGACATTCAGAGTCCCTGTGTCCACTCTTGTAGACTTCCCCACCCACTGGATGTCCCAGCATATTCCTCGTGTGCCTGTGACTCCTGGAAAGGGTCTGTTGTCATGTCACCTCCCCTATTCGTTGCCCCTGGGACAATACTCCTGAGCGTTGGTGGTTCATTCCCATTGTCACTTGGACTAACTGTGGTTGATGTTGAGATCCTGGGCTGGATTCATTCTTAATAACCAAGGGACCTTTGCATCAGTTACCCTGGCTTCCTTAAGACCATGTCACATTCCAAAGAGAGCCCAGGATCCAATCTCACTGCCCCATCTCACACACCCTGTACATCCCTGACTGTCAGATTCTGAAACTATTCATTATTGAGTCAGTTGTGACTCAGAGAAACCTCATAATGACTGATCTTTAATAAATGGTTTCCTTAAATGCATGTGTGAAAGCTATGAATTGAGATTTGAAATATTGGAGACTCGTTTGAAATTAGAAGTTTGAGGCTGTAGAGCTGCCCAATAGGAAAGAGTATCTATTACTCTTTCAGGGAACACAAATTTGGATCTCATGAATCCCAGTACCCATGATAAATGCCTCATGATGAACTTGCACTTGAGCACATGCCCATGAACACACACGCACATGCACACACACACAAACACACATAAACACGTGTGCACACAGACATACAAAACAAAAACAAAGCAGCCTACGCTGGGCGTGGTGACACACAGATCTCAGATGTAAGACCAGACTGGAGCCTGGTCTATAGAACCAGTGTGAGGTCAGCCAGGTCTACACAGAGACACCCTGTCTTGAGAAACAAACAACCAAACAAACAAACAAATCACATTGGATTGTAAGTCAGTCTGCTGGGGCTCAGTAACAAGCACCTACACTTTATTTGTGAAAGCTGGGTGAGACACTGTGTAACACATCAACTTTGAGAGGTCATCTGTGACTCTCAAGTGGCTTTAATCTTTTTTGTGACTACTTCTTTGTGAGGAGTAATCTAGCGGTCAAGAGTCAGACATTTATTTTGCAAGAAATGGCAGAGGGGCGGAGAGTGTGAATGTTCAGCTTCCTCTAGAGTTGGCCTTGAGCATGGGAGATCAGTGCTGAGCAGCCTCAGCTGAATTTAGCTTGCAGAAACTCAACAGTAGTGGCCAATGCAACCTCAGCTGGAAGAGCAGGAGTTAGCAGTTATCCAGAGGCTTGCCAAGTTCTGGAAGTGCATGGTGTGTTTAGGAGTTAGAACTGACCAGGAGCTCTCTCAGGTATGGCCAATGCCCTGCAAACTCAGTCAAAACTATGAGGTAATGGACTTAGGGAGCATCCCTATAAACCAGGACATAGGTTTAGGGGTCGGAGGTCAATCCCTTCAGAAGCTGTCATAAGATGCTGTGGGACGCCGTGTGTGGTGGCACACGCCTTTAATCCCTGCACTCAGGAGGCAGAGGTAGGCGGATTTCTGAGTTCGAGGCCAGCCTGGTCTACAAAGTGAGTTCCAGGACAGCCAGGGCTATACAGAGAAACCCTGTCTCGGAAAAAAAAAAAAAAAAAGATGCTGTGGGACCATGAAAGGTAGCATAGTCTCCAGCTGAGCTAGAGCTAAAAGCCCCAGAGATTCTGAAAGGACATTAGGAGCTTTGCCTGTTCCCAGGTATCAGGCTCCTGCCACTAGTCACAGCTCCCCCATAAATTTGTGGCCATCAGTCACATAAGGGCAACTCCCAAGCCTCTCCACATGTAGAGGATGTGAGCTGTGGTCACATAGGCTCAAGACAGATCTCTATTTTAATAAGGAACCTCAAGGCGTGGAGGCTTAGCCAGTAAGCTCTCCTTCCCTGGCACTCCTCCCTGCAAAAGGTATTTAACCCCAGGCCCACCCGCCCTGAGAACTGGTGATATGGTTTCACTCATCACCACTCTCCACCATGAGCTGCCTCTTCTCAC